>NW_024883494.1:0-83087 GCF_019059575.1 Amphibalanus amphitrite | reverse complement strand
TGCCTAGCAGGTCTTATGGGAATCGTCAGGTATAGGCCAACGCCAAGGTGGCGGGGTTTTGAAAGGTACGTTGTTCCATGTATGCCGGGCGCGGTACATATCTGTTAATGGAGGTTCTAGGGGGACCCGATAGGGTAGATAGTGAACGCTTGGGCATGGGCGATATCGGCATTTTTGGGATATTTTGGTTCCTCAATAGGAACATAAGGGGCAATGCTGGTGGAAAGTAAGTAGTAATAAAATTCTGATAAAATCGTTAAGAGGCCTGAGGGTATTAAAAAAAAATGAAATCTAGTACTCTAAGTTCAACGTGTTTTCAACCTTGGTTTGCTGCTGCTGCTGAGGCTTGTTAAATCGTCTATAACTATATTCAAAGCAGTCTGTTCTTTGATTTTTTTTTCTACCTATAGGATAAGGGATGACCTTTCTCCTGCAAACAGCAAATGAACAATACAGGTCAGGTGCTATCAATAATAGTTAAAGGATTTAGTCAGTATACGTTGTTAGGACTGGGGTACCCTCGGTGTCCTAAAATTGTATTTTGGCTGGGGTGTCGGAGGAAAATTCCTGGGGGCCCGGAACGATTTTCAAGGGGGAGGCGAGCCTAAAATACCTGACTTGATGCATATGAAACAGTGGCGTAGCTAGAGGTCTAAGGGAACACGCACTCCCCCCCCCCCCATCGGGTTCACAGGGACCCTCGGGTCCGGGGGCCCTGCGGCACCATTTGACCTGAGGCTTAACGATGGCCATATTTCGACTCGGGGGGCCCCATTAGGCTCGTTAGAGCACCTCAGGGCCCTAAATTGCCACACTAAGATCTCCTTAAAGCCCCACGCCGGCTTCTGAGTCATGGTCCCACAATTATTTTTCTGAGGGCCAATAACGGCAACTGTGGGGGCCCTCATCGGCGCTTATGAGGACCCACACCGGTGTCTCTGAGGGTTTCACGCCTCCAACTCTGAGTGCCTACACCAGTGCCTATTAAAACCTATATCGGCGGCTCTGAGAGTGAGGACTCGAATCCTACCCAACACCTGCGCAGTGCGCATCTAGGGACCACCCACTAGTGACTTCTGAGGGCCCACACCGGTGACAGGGGCCTCTTGCCGGTCATTGAGAACCCCCTGCCGGCTTGTAGAGGGTTCGCGTCACAGCTCAGGCCCCACACCAGTCTGTGACTGCTCCACACCGGCGTCTGTGAGGGCCCACAGCAACGCCGTAGGACCCTCACCGGCGCCTCTGAGAGAGTCAATAGTGCCTCTGAGCGCCCGCCCGGCACCTGCATGATACTCCCACACACCGGTGCCTCATACGGGCCCCTTACGGCGGCTCTAAGGGCCCTACGCCGGTGGTGATCTGAGGATGCTACGATAACCGGGGGCACCATACAGGCCCAAGGTGTCGCTGAGCTTTAATCCCATACCGGCCTTCCGTGGGTGCCACGTCAGTGCACTCGTTACCCCACACCCCTCCCTCACACCCGGGGCGGGTAAACTGTGTTATACCTATTGCAACGATTTTACCACCGTTGTACGTTATGTATTTCTCAAGGTTGGCTCAAAATAGTCCAGTATATGTATGTAAAAGCTGGCCTGCCAAACTATGGCCGGGGTCAGGCCCAAACCAAAGTGGGATGACAATAGCAGATATCAAATCGATACTGTATCGGCAGAAACCCTTCAGATGGCAAGGAAAGGCCGTGTCCTGATAAGATATATAAAGGAAACAAGAAGGAAAGAAGTCCGGAAAAGGGAGGAAAGGTCCTTTCTCGCTGCCTCAATGTTGAGGGGGCGACGCCCCACGGCTCTCAAAAGGGGGGGCAAGCACCCCCGCTGCCCCCCCCCTGTTCCCGGGTCTATGAAAATTTATCACCAAAAAGGGATAAGAGTGAAAAATTGATGGTCAAATAAGGCCTAACAAGAGTGAAAAAGGATGCGCGGCGAAATTTCATAAAAGGCTGGTATAATGTGGGAAGTAAAATGGCTATCCATCCATGCAAATGCTTTTTCTGGGAAAAATGGGAGTGGAAAATGGGCTATTAAAAATTGGAGGCGAGTGAACAGTGATTTTCATTTGGGTGACGTTTCCCACCTAAATCAAATTTTTGGGCACTGGTACCCCTCGCCAGTATCAGGGTTGACGTCACTCACTCAGTACTGACTGAGTGTTGAGCTGTCCGGATGGTCGCAGCTCGGTTGTGGCCGCCTTGGCCGTGTTTTTTGGTGATCTAGTGCAACCGTCGCAGAGCAAAGGGAGTGTGAAATTCAGTTTTTTGTGGGTTCTTTCGCTAAGAAGTATTTTTCAATTATTAATGAGTGTTCTGTATGCAATATTGCTTTTGCAAGGACGTTGATTGTTTTTTATACTTTGATGGCTGATAAAGTTCGTATGCAATTTGTTAATAATGGAGGGGTTGGTGGGATGCCTAACTGGTCCGGGTGTATGGTTAGTAAGAGGTGGAAAATGGGCTAGTTGCGGAGTTATTTGAAGTGGTTTATGGCTGGGTATGGTTTATTTCCAGTTAAAATATTAATTTGTTTTGGGAGGGGTAGGTAATAAAAAAAAAAAAACTCATCGGTTACAACTCATCATTTACAAACTAGGGGTCTTATTGTTTTCATCTCTTAGATCGCTGGACTTAGCCGTTCCACACTCTGCATGGGTGAATTCAGCTCATTTTTTTTCACGGGATAGCGGCTCCAAGTGCAGAACCTGGCCGGGTTACGTGTTGGGTGGCACTGGCCACTGATGTGGGCCAGTGCGGTTCACCAATGAGGTGGTGATGGTGTTGTGAGCGGTGGTTGAATTTGGTGAGTTGTCCGGTTATGCCTGGCTATGGTTGAACCTTGGTTCCCATGCAGGTAAACGGCTACTGGCATAAGGTTTGCCATGGTGAGCGCACCCCGTGAATGGCGGGCTCAGCTATAGTGGCGTGGCGCTGTCGGAGCGATGAGTTTTATTAGTAGTTTATGGCGCTTCACTGATCAACGCCAATTGCGCTTAGGTTATTTTGGGTAAATGGGGGTTAGGTATAAAAAATGTAGGTATATGAAATAAAAAAAAACTAAAAGAATTATAAAGTAAAAATAAAAACAGACAAACAATATAAAAAACAATTTATTGATGGCGCTTCACTGGTCAACACCAAATGTTGCCCAGGATATTCAAGTAACTGGGGGGTTTACGTATCGCTCCGGTAGGTAGGTACTTGATCACTTTAGATGGAATTTGTTATACCTTTTTGCTTTTGCTTAGAACGCTGGATATTGGCATTCTACACTCCGTCTAAATGGATTCAGCTCATTCTTCCAAGGGGTAGCAGCTCCAAGCGCGCGACCTGGCCGGCTTAGGTGTTGAGTGGCCACTGAGGTGGGCCGGTGTTAACCGGTGGTGTTGGTGTTGAGGGTTGGGAGTTGAGTTTGTAGAGTTGTCGTTGGTTATGCCTGGCTATGGTTGACACGTGGTTCCCATACAGGACAACTGATACTGGCGTAAGGTTTGGCGTAGTGAGCGTACCCCTTGGGAGGTGAGCTGTTTTGTGATGTATGGCCTTTTTCCAAGCGTTATATATTTTTTATTAATTTATTCGGAGGCGCGCTGTCAGGGGTCGCGCGCGGTTGCTGCTCGCGCTGTCGGCGTCACCGGGGGTCATTGAGTGGTTGGAATTTTAATTTTACCATACGATGTTCCGAGTAATTTCTAACATTTTTATGATAGCAACCTGGTTGTGTGTACTCAGGTTGTGTACTTTTGTCACTCAGGACCTGCCTATGATTGGTTGGTGGGTGAGTTACTGTACCTTCTATGGGTGACATTGAGGCAGCTCGGCGTTTGGAGGCAGTAAACACTTCCAAAACGTGTCGAGCTAGGAAGCTACGGCACTTTTTACCCATATTGGCCTGTTTACAGCGTAGGGGCTGTCTGTATGCCGGTCTTTTGGTCCCTGATCAATCCGGAGCTTAGCGGGAAGGCAAGCTTGTTGCCCGTGGCGGGGGGATGCGGATACTATCAGATTTCAACAGCGGGTATTTTGGTATTCAGGTCGGGTAATTGCCCTAAACATTTGGAGAATCTTGGGATGCCCAATTCTACAAGTCCCGGGTGAAGCTCGCTAGTCTGCCCGGGGGTATCCCCTTCTACAACGACCCCGAGGCAGCTCGCTAGTCTGCCCGGGGATATCCTCTCCTACAACGGCCTCGGTGCAGCTCGTTAGTCTGCCCGGGGGTCCCCTTCTACGAACCCGGGACAGCTCGCTAGTCTGCCCGGGGGTGTCCCCTTCACAACGGCCTCGGGGCAGCTCGCTAGTCTGCCCGGGGGTGTCCCCTTCTACAAAGGCATCGGGGCAGCTCGCTAGTCTGCCCGGGGGTGTCCCCTTCTACAAAGGCATCGGGGCAGCTCGCTAGTCTGCCCGGGGGTGTCCCCTTCCACAACGACCCCGGGGCAGCTCGCTAGTCTGCCCGGGGGTGTCCCCTTCTACAACGACCCCGGGGCAGCTCGCTAGTCTGCCCGGGGGGGGGGTGTCCCCTTCGGGGGGTTCCCTTCGGGGGGTGTCCCCTTCGGGGGGTGTCCCCTTCTACAACGACCCCGGGGCAGCTCGCTAGTCTGCCCGGGGGTGTCCCCTTCTACAACGACCCCGGGGCAGCTCGCTAGTCTACCCGGGGGTGTCCCCTTCTACAACGGCCTCGGGGCGGCTCGATAGTCTGCCCGCGGGCGTCCCCTCCCACAACAGCCTCGGGTGTAGCTCGCTAGTCGCAAGTCTGCCCGTGGTAGTCCCCTTCTTCAACGGCCTCTGGGCAGCTTTCTAGTTTGCCGGGGATGTGCTTTTCTACAACGGCCTCGGGGCGGCTTGCTCGTCTGCTCGTTGGTGGCTGCCGCCAGGACGCCGGTAGCGCAGGCGTCATTCCGGCGGCTTTGAATGTGGATGCCGGCGGGCGCTGAGAGCTCTCCCCTTTTGCTGGTCGGCTATCTATGACCTGATTACCTATAGTTTCGTGGTCACTGTTTTAACCTTTGCAAAGCTTTAGGTAACATTCATGGTCGTTATCATTGCCACGCATATCACAGGGATTAAGGTACACGTAACAGTAGCTGTGGCCTCTGTTGTTAGTTGCCTAACAGCCATTGGGTTACCATGTTTTTTTGGGGGGACGGCGCTAAAATAATAACAATAATAATGACAATAATGACAATAATAATAACAATAATAAACAATAATAACAATAATAACAATAATAATTAACATTAGCAATAATAAAAAAGCAGCTCGCTAGTCTGCCCGGGGAAGCCGTTTCTCACGGCCCCTGGTGCTGCTCGGGATGCTCCCTTCTTCCACCTTCTACAACGGCCGCGGGGCGGCTCGCTAGTCTACCCGTAGGTGGCTGCCGCTAGGACGCCCGGTATAGCGCGGGCGTCATTACGGCGGCTTGGAGCGCTGTTTCCTGGAGCCTGAGAGCGCTCCCCTTTTTTTGCTGGGCGGCTGTCAACGACCTTCGTTGATACTGTTCTAACCCCTTCCAAAGTTTTGGGAAAATGCATGTCGCGCTGATAGGTAGTGTATAGGGTTCAAGGTAAAGGAAAATACAGCTTTTGTTAACTGCCTCGGAACTCATGGATGGTTGTTTTTCGTCGGGTATATCGAGGGTCTTTAGTTGGTGGAGGCTATCATCGCAGTAGTGGCTAATGCTAATGGTTGTTACTTGTTAGTCTTGCTGTAAGGGCTTTGGTATAAATGTAATATTGTTCTTCATTGGTGACCGCTGTATCGTTCACATTCATGTTGGCAGGTTTTAGGGATCGTGGCGTTTCTGGTAAGCTCCGGGCCAGGTTGAGGAAATAATTACTTACCTTCAACCAACTACCAAGCACGTATTTGGGTGGGCTCTGCCACTGGTCTCGACACTGGCGGCGACTTAAAGTCTTTTGTTGTTTATTGTATCCCCCATTCGGTCTGCTGGTCTCGGGAAAGGGGTTTTGTTATGGCGCATTGGTGTCTGGGTGGATGTATTGAATGGGTGGTGACACCATTGCGCCGCGCGGGGGGAGGGGTGGCGGCCCGTTGGCAGGGCAGTCTCGGTTGAGACATGTATACTTGCTAGTATGTCTGTGTCGTGTTCATTGGGCTGAATATACCAATAGCCCCTTTTTGTACAGCTACAGTGTTTTTCCTGGACGGACTTGGTTGTGAGGTTTGCACTGAGGTTGGTTACGCATAGCATAGCTAATTGTCTGTTTGCTGGCAGCTCGAAGGGGAAGCGGAAAATACGCCCGGTTATATATAACAAGATATAACCGGTTTTTCCGCGACACTACGAGCGTCTTCTCTGGGGCGGCCCCGGAGCCGGGCCGGCCTCGGCGAGCAGCGTTCGGCGGCAGGCGGGCGGCCGCCCGCGCCCCGGGCGGCAAGGCTGCTGAGGCGGCGGCCTCCTCTGATTGGTGGAGCGACTCGTGTCACGTGACGGTGGCGGCGCGGGGTTTGAGTGTATATGCGCGGTCACTCTGTTCTAGGCCGCCCGGTCTGACGCAAGTCAGCAGTGTTCTCGCTCTGAAATGTTTTTGCGTTTCCCACCCACCCACCACCATTTTAGGGTTTTCTTTTTTTTTACACGCACCACACTCTTAAATAAAGATGGGTTTTTCCACAAAATGTGGTTTTTTCCCCAGCTAGGTCCCCCGGTTTTTTTCTAGTTAGGACTTTTTCCGGGGGAGGACACACACGACAGGGTTTCTAGTTTTGGGTGGTGACACCATTGCGCCGCGCGGGGGGAGGGGTGGCGGCCCGTTGGCAGGGCAGTCTCGGTTGAGACATGTATACTTGCTAGTATGTCTGTGTCGTGTTCATTGGGCTGAATATACCAATAGCCCCTTTTTGTACAGCTACAGTGTTTTTCCTGGACGGACTTGGTTGTGAGGTTTGCACTGAGGTTGGTTACGCATAGCATAGCTAATTGTCTGTTTGCTGGCAGCTCGAAGGGGAAGCGGAAAATACTTTTGTGCTTTTATGACACATAAAATGCTTATCAGCATGTTCCTCATCATGTGATAAAGCTATATCCGTGGTCGAAAATAGCTGAGCCCCTCCCAATTTCCAACCACCGACCTCATAAGCAAAGGATGTAAGCGTAATCCTTAAGGGCGACTTTCCTATACATCTCCGTACATATGCGTCCTTATGGAAATCGGTAGTGTGGCGATTGGCGACGCGCGCGACATCTGTGTGGCGACCAAGTGGCGACTGTGGCGACACCTGGTGGCTGCTTTTCTGCTGTATGTAGGTATTGGGGTTTTGCCAGATATGGTTCCTACTTCCTACTGCTACACCACTATGTTGACCCAGTACTAGAAAGTTAATTTGCAAGTAAAAGGCAAGCGAATTGAAAGTCAATTTATAAAATTGCTTATAAATGATAACGGGAAAATAATTAAGAAGTTTAGATTGAATAGTTATTTAAATACCCAACCGTGAAACTTTATTCTGGTAGGTTTAGTAGAAATTAGTCCGTGCAACCTTGTATTTAGGGCCTTGTATATGTCTAGAGAATGGAGAACCAGTCGATGCCATATACCTGGACTTTAAAAAGGCATTTGATTCGGTGCCTCACCAGCGTTTACTGAGCAAGCTGGAGAGCTATGGCATCACAGGAACTCTCAAAGGATGGATCGCCTGACCAGGGGTGTAGGATCGCAAAATAGGTTGGGGGGGCTGAACCCTGGACGCCGGTGGGGGCGGCGACGAAAGGTACTGACCGGGGGGGGAGGGAAAAACCAGCAGTGGAAAAGGTGTTGACGGGGGGGGGAGCGTAGAGCGTGGTGGTGAAAAGCGGGTCTAAGACTTGAGTGAAATGACTTAATCTTTCCACCTGGATCCAAGTTGAGGCTTATAAAATAAGGCGTTGGTATTTATATTCCGGCTCAACGTTTTGCAACCACATTTATGCAGTGTATGTTCCCGCTCTTCCCTTTTGGCTGTTTGAGGGACCACCCCGACTACTTCTAGGGCCACGACAGGTGGCATCGACAAAGTGGACGATCGTGATCGGTAAAGCAGGACCGTCACAGAACAATTTCTGTTGTAGTATTTCGCAAAACCCCCGCATTCTGCATATCATTGGAAGCATATTTTTATTTTTAAAGTTGTAGGTCGTGTAGCCACACGAATACTCCCAAAATGCACGAAACAATTGCAGGCACGTACAGCCCACCGCTAAAGTAATGTAGGGTTTT
The DNA here is from genome assembly GCF_019059575.1 of Amphibalanus amphitrite. Classification (NCBI taxonomy): domain Eukaryota; kingdom Metazoa; phylum Arthropoda; class Thecostraca; order Balanomorpha; family Balanidae; genus Amphibalanus; species Amphibalanus amphitrite. The sequence continues at coordinate 74,864 of NW_024883494.1, read as the reverse complement.
ACCAATCTCAACGATTGGCTTTGACTGGCGATTGTTTAATGCGGAGTGATCGAAAAGAAGATGTCAATAGCTAAAGTTGCAGCTGCAAGGGTGACGATACATATAAGCTACATTCAAAGTTTCATTGTAGTCTGGCTAATCGTTCCTAAGCTTCAGAAGCAGAACATACCCATGACTGAAACCCCACATCACTTCTGCTGTGGACTGTACATAGGATTTGGCCAAGGGGGGGGCGGAGGATCCCGGGGCCTCCTCTCTACAGAGGGCAAGGGAGGATCCAGGCGAACGTTTGTGTGTGTGTGGGTGGGTGGGTGGGTGTGTGTGTGTGTTAACCAAGTGTGGGTGTGTGTGTGGGGGGGGGGGGTACAGTTACAGGTCGGCCGACATGCCGGGTCGATGGATGAATTCTGACGACCGGGGGAGGGGGAGCGAGTACGTCGAGATCAAAAGGCATTTTGTCTTTGTCGTTTCTCAGATGAAGCTTTATCGTTATAAGTCACTCGGCTCAGTAGTTTTAGTTAAATCCACCTATACAAGTGCGTCGCCACGGATTTCCTACTGGGGAGGGGGGGGGCGTATCGACCGACTTAAAAACCCAAAAGTTCAAAGTTGATATTGTTACCGCACTTTTAGTCTAATGCATTAGTAGCATACAGTAGCGATCTCTCTTATTGACCTGTTTATGAATCGGCAGCGTAAGGCGCGATGAAAATTTGCAAAAAAAAAAATGTTTCATAACACAGCTCCAAAACACAAATTTTACGACCCTTTTAGCATGCTAGTACAAGCCGGAGTTCCCAGTACACATATGAATTTTGAGTCAATTTGACACGGGTGGTGTTATTACAGTCACGGTCTTTCTTATTGATTGGTGTATGAATCGGAGGCGCGGAGCGCCGAGAAAATTTGCAAAAGCATTTGTCAAAACACAGCTCCAAATCACAAATTTTACAACTCTTTTAGCATGGTAGTAGGGGAGAGTGGGGTAAGATGCCCAGGGTGGGAAAGACGCCCCAGCCCCTCTAGCGGCGAAACAAAGAATCGAACCTGGAAATTTATGTTCTTAGCGTAAAGCGGAAGCCTGCCTTGTTAACTGCACAACAATTTGCGAAGCTCAGTTGGGCAACGGCTGACTGGTGATTGCATGTTTTTTATTTGCTGCTTTCAAAAAATATTTTGGTGTCAGAGCATTGTAAATATCAAAGAAAGTAGATAATTTTTGCGTCCCTTGCTATAGTCGTGATACATTAGCATGCGTATACTGTGTCCCAAACAGTTTGTTTCAGGGTGTAGTTTTATGGCTAACAAATTGTACTGATTTAATGTTACTTCGGTACCTCGGGGTAAGATGCCCCCTGTCCTGATGGGGAAAGACGCCCCCCTAAATCCGTAGGTTGCCCTTCAAGCAGCCCGTCAAATCATTTATTACATACTTGTGATGAGAAACAAAAGCCGATCTGGGACTATTGAGAGTCCAGTGCGGTCGGGTGCTCCCCATGCCGGTCTCTCGGCACACACAGCGACTTTTTGGGCGGCATCTGACTCTGAGAGCCCTCACGACGGCCTCTGTGGACCCCATTATTGGCTCCAGGGCCCCTCACGACATCCTTTGAGGGCTCCCACGTTGGCTCCACGGGCCGCGCTGGCATCTGAGGTCCCCACGATGGGCTCGAGGGCCCTCAAGCATCATGAAGATCTATAAGGGCCCCACAGTGGTCTCCGAACGCCACCACGGAGGCTTGTTTGGCCGCGCTGGACTATGATGGCCCTAACGATGACCTCTGAAGCCCCTTACGACTACTTTTGAGGGCCCTTACGATTACGTTTGGTGTCTACTGCAGGCTCGAAGGGACTACTGATTCGTTCAGGCGATTCACGTGCCCATTTATGTCACTTATAATGCAGGGGGCATCTTCCCCAACGCCAGGGGGCGTCTTTCCCACCCTGTGGGGTAAGATGCCCCCTTTCACTTCTTCAGGAAAATGCTTAATAGCAAAAAGAGTTATCATATTTCAGGCACGAAAGAGTGATATTTTTGGAGAAAAATGATGTCGGCTTCCGTTGAAACTCCAAGTTTTTGCTTTCCGATCGTCATTTTCGAATAATATATGACATAGTAAAACCCTGGGCATCTTTCCCCACTCTCCCCTACAAGCCGGGGTTCCTTAACACTCCACAGTACACACATGAATTCCGATTCATATTGACACAGTTGGTTTCGTATTGACCTGTACGTACAAAAATTTGCAAAAAAAAAAGATCAAAACACGGAGGGGCCTCCTCTCTACAGAGGACCACCTCTCTACTGTGGGCCTCCTCTTTTCACAGGGTCTCTCAACTACAGAAGGCCTCCTCTCTACAGAGGACTTCCTCTCTACTGATCGGGTCTATCGCTTTCAGAGGGCATCCTTTCTTCAGAGAGCCTCCTCTCTAATCTTTACCAGGGGACCTCCTCTCTACAGAGGACCTCATCTCTGCAAAGGGCCTCCGGCCTCCTCTCTACTGAGGCCTGAGGGAGTCCTCTCTACAGACAGCATCCTCTCTTCAGTGGGCCTCCTCTCTACAGCGGGCCTCCTCTCTTCAGAGGGCCTTCTGCTTTCAGGCGGTCTCCTTTCTACAGAGGGCCTCCTCTCTACACAGGGCCTTCTTTCTACAGATGGTCTCCTCCCTCCCTACAGAGGGCCTCCTCGGGGCCTCCTCTCTACAGAGGACTTCCTCTCTACTGAGGAGTCAGAGGGACCCTAGCGGTCAAACAAAGACACTAGCGGTTATTCACAGGAGGCCCCAGGAAGTAACAAGGACCCTAGCTAGGTCAGGCTGGTCAGAGGCCCTGAATGTCCTGACGCGATTTTTGGGATTCCCTTCAATTTCTTTCGCCTCCGACGTGATTTTGGCCCCGTGGCCTTCGGCCCACGGGGGGCTCCTAAAAAAAACCCAAGGGGGGGGGGGCGCCCCGTCCGCCCCCCCCCCTTGGGTGCGTCCCTGAACAATTGTCCTCATCGTCCGTCCTACTGTCTGTTCCACCCACATGGCCTTGCACCCACCCCTAAATAAACGAAACGAAGCTGTCGAGTGTCACGCCTTTGTTTTGTTGTGTTTTTTTCTGCTTTCTGCGCCGCTTTAGCGTGCGTTCGGTATCCGGAAAATATTATCGTTTGGATATTATCGGCCGGAAAATTATTGGTGAGCACCTATCTTCAGCATGTCTTGTTATCGCGATACCGAACGTAATCCCCGATAATTATCGCTGATCCCGGATAATTTTCCCCGATTTTCCGGATGCCGAACGCACGCATAGTAACATCCACAGGTTTTGTGCTGTATCGTCAGCTGATTATGCCTACGATGGCGTCAAATTCCGTAAAAAGGATTTGGCCTTCTTCTGAAGGCGGGACATAAAAGATATCTTAGAATAAAGATGAAAAAACAGTTAAAAGTTAGTGAACATGAACATTTCTTTCGCCAAAAAGTTTTAAGATAATGCCTGCTTATTTTTATTCATTATGACGCTATCATTATTTAAAGATTTGACATAATCATAAACATAATCAGATGACGATATTTCACCGGCCTTGATTTCACCTCTATTTTACCTTTTTTTACTTTTTTTTGGATTTAGGGCTTTGTATTTTACTAGTCTTGTTGCAAAAACGGTGTGACAACGTTCGGGAGGGAGGTGAGATAAACGATGCATTATTTTCGCGAAGGTTGTGTGTGCTCGTTTATGTGCACGATCTGGAACTATTAAGAAGAATAAAATTAGTTGTCGAGTGATATGCAGAATGCTTGGCTCTTGTAAAATACCGCAACCGATATTGATTGGTGACGCCTGCTGTACGGTGTTTTAACATGCTGACCAATTGATTATTTCAGGCTTGCTAAAACCACAGTTGATTTTTATGTTTACTTTCCTGGTTAGTTTAAAGGCCAAAATTGGGTAGTCGTAAAGCAGAGGCCCTAATCCCAGACTCCAGAGATGCTTCCTAATCGGACCAAACCAAACCAAACCTAACCAAACCTGACCTTGCCTCACTTACAACCTACAACCAAAAACCTGCAACCTACAACCTAAAACCTATCACCTAAAACCTACAACCTACAGCCTAACCTAAAGTGTCTCTCCTTGGATGCAAAAAGAAGTGTGATGCCTGCTTTACTACTAGGTACCCGAAATTGTACCATTTAACCTTGCCAAGTTAAGCTTTCTTTGATTTGTCCACATTTTATAATGTTGGGGGGGCTGCCAGGCAAGTTGAGGGGGCTGGCCAGCAAGTTGGGGGGGCTGAAGCCCCCCCCAACTGTATAGGATCCTACGCCCCTGATCGCCTCATTCCTTCAAGATCGCCAGCAGCAGGTTGTGGTGAGAGGCTGCTCCTCTCCATGGGCACCAGTCACCAGCGGCGTGCCTCAGGGCTCTGTTCTTGGCCCCATCCTGTTTATATTATACATCAATGACCTGCCCAGAGTTGTCAACAGCGCGATCAAGATTTTTGCTGACGACACAAAGATATACCGAAGTGTGTCTCACAGCACTGGGTCAGAGGAACTCCAGAGGGATCTTCAGGCAGTCATCACGTGGTTTGACAGGTGGCAGCTCCCATTCAACGATACCAAATGCAAGTCACTTCATGTGGGGCCGAGAAACCCCTGTCATACCTACAAGATGGGAGGAGCCGAACTTGAACATACTCGGGCAGAGAAAGATCTAGGAATCTTCCTCGATGATGAGCTGAAGTTCCGCAAGCAAGCTGCTGCAGCATCCTCAAAAGGAAACCAGTTACTTGCTCTCATCAAGTGATCCTTCCTTTGTATTGACAGGGTCACCCTACCCTTGCTGTACAAGACGCTTGTAAGACCCCACCTAGAGTACGGCAACTTGATATGGGAACCCTTCAACCGAGCCGACCAAAAGTTGATTGAGCAAGTGCAGAGGAGAGCCACGAAGCTTGTTCGGGACATCAAGCATCTACCATACCAGGAGCGTCTCAAATGCCTGAACCTGCCATCCCTCTACTACCGAAGGAGAAGGGGTGACATGATCGCAATGTACCAGATCTTCAGTGGAGGTTTAGATGTCCAGCCTGAGAAATTCGGTATTTATATACATAAGGTCCGATCGCCAAAGTAATTATAAAAAACATACCACACGATGTATTTTGACCTGATCTCGTATCTGATAGTTATTCATGGCGCAACCAAGTTTTAAAGCACCTTTAAAATATTTACCGTCACCACCTGCCACTACCGCACTCCACCAGCCATTTGCGCCACGTGGAAAGGATCGAATGAATAATCTCCAAGGTTGAGTGAAAACATTACGCTATTCGATTTTCTTATGAAAGTGACATCATAATAATACTCGTGGCGGAGCAGTGCAGTGCCAAAGGCCCAGGAAGCCCCAGGCCCAATCAAGAGTCAGAAGACACGCACTGTCAACAAGAGCTGTGAACGACTGGAATGCGCTTCCTCCTTCTGTGATCCTGGCATCCACTCTCAACCAGTTCAAGGCCAGACTGGACGATCACTGGAACCGAATCAGATACTCCATCCTAGATTAGTATCCACGAGAGTCCTCAGTTCAGGAGCTCGATGCGATCGGGACCCTACAGGCCATAGTGGCCATCAAAATTCCCGTATTGGTAAGGTAAGGTAAGGTAAGTAAACCACCGCATCTGGATAAAATGACCTCCCTCTCAACTTAACATATTATTTTTTCATCAACATAATTGTTTTGATCAATATTGATCATTTTTGGATGCTTCAATTTTAAGCTCCAACTTTAGGCCACAAAACAAACTAGGTACCATACAAAATACGGGCACATTAAAGCTGGCTTCTTCTTCTTGCACCAGGTGGCAGCACTTCTTTTCGAAAATAAGTGCCAATCTTTCCAAAATCGTGATTTCCTCACTGAGGAGTGAAATCGGCTTCATCATTGCCAAATATAGCAGAATCGTTGCCATTTTTGGCACGTGTGCCAAAAATAGCATGTGCTAAATATGATTATTGACCAAACCTCCCCGACTGATTTGGGGTATTCTCTTAGCAGATGTCACCCCAGCTGCCATATCCAGTAAGGTAGGTTGGTAGGTTAGGTTGTAGGTTGGTAGGCTCTAGGTTGTAGGTAAGGTTAGGTCAGGTTAGATTGTTTTGTTATATATTTAACCGTGAAGACAACTGTTGCGCACGTGAGATGTAGAATGTAGATATGGCAGCTCGGGTGACGTCTCCTAAGAGAGTACCCTGATTCGGAGGTTGCATTCTAATGCATTAGCCCCTCTGAATCCAAGTGCTGCAACTTTGAAATAAAATGCTTTCTATTTGAGGCAATTCTCGATCTTGTGAGTGCTCAAACCGGTAAGTGCAAGCCAGGGACCCCATTTTGGCTATCTCAACTCTAAACTAACGTTAAGGCGGGATGGTCACTTTAACCAGAGCCCCTGGTCTTTTATCAGGGTATAATTGTTGACGTATGCCATCAATCTGATATCTAATGCATACATACATGCGTGGGGATTGCTTTATTTGCCACAACTCTGAAATGACACTCTTTTTTTGTCTCCAGTACGAATCGGCGGCGCGAGGGGCGCGAGGAATTGGTTGGATATTGGGAACTTCTATTTATATTAGGTACGTCTTAACAAGTCACGAAAGTACTTCCAATGATAGTTCCAATAATATAATTTATTTGGGGTTAATGACTGCGATATAGATTATTCTATTCATAATGCTATTACTTTTACCCAATCTCTTACCTTACTTTTCTGAATCCCCGCTCGGCAGCAACCACGGACGTATCAAGAGCCCCGAGCTCTGTTCGCCCGCTGCTGTCAAAACAGCTTCCCCAACAGCCCACTAGGTGGCTACTGTGTTGAAGAGATAGGACTGTGCTGTTGACCAATGAGAGGCCGAGAAACGCACGCAGGCTGCTGACGTAGGCTGCCGTGCGCTTACTACGGGCAACCACAAAAGTGAGATATTTCTTCTTTTAATGGGGCCACAGAGTGATCTAAAACGCAGACAAAAAAGTTACCGACCCTACAAAACCACTGCCACTATCCATACGCTGGCTGATGGACGAGATTGTCGCCTAGCAACGGAGACCACGTGAATTTGTCCAATAGGAGCTCGAGTCGCGCCAGCAGTGTGTGACGTAGGCTGCTGTTATAACCGCAGAGTTCGTGCGGTCGCTGTGGGCCAACCGCAGCGAAGGCGCGGCCCATTTGGGCGCGCCCCGCGCCGCTGTCACACGTGCGCCAAACAAGCTGAGCAATGTCCCTTTTGATTGTCGCTTAGCAGCGGAGACCACGGTCACGACGTACTTTTGCGTACTTTTGTCTGCAGCCCCATCCGTTAGCTGCGTAGGTTTCATGCAGGTTTCATGAAAGTAATCTTGGGTTTCATGGCTCGACGCTAGTGACCTCTATATTGAACTTCATCAACGCGCTAGCGACATCTTGCAGGAGCCGAAAGGACTTGGCATTATGCAGTGAATCATTCAAACTTTGCAAATCATTGGCAACTTTGCCGAGAACATAGGCGGCGGAATGGGGAGGGCACCGGGGCACCGTGCCCCCTTTGATTTTGACATTTTTACATTAGCCCTATGGGCGTTGCATGGAAAGAATTTAGAATGGGATGGGACCAAAAGTCGGCAGTGCCCCCCCCCCCCCCTTTGAAGGTGTTCTGCCGCTACTGGCCGAGAATACCGATGTTCCTTTCGCACCGGGCGTCGGTTCATCACAGGTGTTGGTAGGGCTCGAATAGCACAGTCAAATAGCACAGCTATTCTCCCTTAAAGGGAGATAATGACCTTTTTCCACAAAATCTGAGTTAGGACCATTTTCTGACAAAACACAACAAGTTATATTGTAAATTAAAACCATTTTGCTCAATTCGGTACCTTGCCGCAAATATCTCAACTTGAAGTCACGTTAGCGGGGAGCGCTGAAAATGACCGTTGAATAAGTACTTACATCACTTTTTGGTACTTGCATGTAATTTTGTAAAATGAGCGTATTCCTTACATTTGATCTTCATCACATCTAGTTAGTTAATGGTCGTCTATAGTGCCTTCAAAAGATATTCATGGTTTGGGGGTGGTTTATGTCTAAATTTACGCAACTGTTTTTCCTGTTCATCATCTGACGCCATATGCTGCTATTTTAGTAGCAACGACTCAATTTTGAATCGGTCCCGCCGACTGCACAATAAAAGAAGATAGATACCTACAACACTTTTGCGGCATCACTGAAAAACTTATGCAGTACTGTTATCAAAATTCTCATAACACCGTTCGACAAACCTGAATTCTTTTTGAAATAAATATGCTTGTATTTTTCGCTTCAGGCTCTGACGCCAAAATAATGAATTTCGTAGTCGCAATCGCAAGATTTGGCTGCGTTTCTGGCGCATGCCGTTCATTTGTGGTGCAAAATAATGTAAACAGTGTCATATCTCTAGGCACTATGTACCCCCGAATTAGAATCTAATTAATTCTAAACCGAATTAACTCTAATTCAAATTAGAATCCTTACAACCAAGCAACGACAAGGCGATAACATAAACAAAAACCCAAGCGTCGCTGTTTGAAACAAAAGCGCCATATACTGCGACTTTTTTATAGAGAAGGACAACGCATTTCGGTGGGTGTTACAAGTACTGCAAGTACTGCTTCTTTTTTGCAAAAATAAAAACCTTTTTCACATACGAAAATGTGCTAGGAAATTTTCATATTTTATAGAAACTACAGTAGAAATAGTATAGATGTCCAGTAATTTTTATTTAAAGGGAGATAATGAGCTTTCTTTTTTCTTAAATAAAAATTACTCGACATCTGTACTATTTCTACTGTAGTTTCTATAAAATATGAAAATTTCCTAGCACATTTTCGTATGTGAAAAAGGTTTTTATTTTTGCAAAAAAGAAGCAGTACTTGCAGTAGGGTAAGGTGCCTAATTAGCGACCCCCTTAATTTGAACCGTCATTGCTCACGCTCTGTGGGTGCCACTGTATTACTGGCTTGATTTTCGGAGAGGTCGTTCATTTTTCGATTAAAATATAGTCATTTTCTGCCCCAATATTCACTAAATTGTTTGTAGTGAGCATTTTAGCAAACCATTGCAAAAAACGCTAATAGGGAACTCTTCCCGATTAGCGACCAGGGAGGGTCGCTAATAAGTCTATGGGTTTCCCCATATTAAAAATGGCAAAAAATGCGACGCCTGAAAAGATGTAATATTATCTCAAAAAGGTAACCTATACGCAAAGCTCACTCAATCACTCGAACAGGAACGTTTATCCAACACATTTATGTAAGTAAAAACTGATCACGTGATGCACCGAAGGCGAAAAGAAGGCGGAAACCCAAATTTTGCGGGCTGTCTCGTATGATATTCGAGGTCCGCGCTGAATTCGGCACCCCTGCAGTCGGTGACGACATTTGACATCCCCTGCCACACATTGCAAGCTTCAGCAACACCTCATTTTCATTTCTCTCCTTTCCCCTTTCTTTCCCTTCTTGAGCTATTTGCGACCATGTCAGGCGCAAATAGGAAATATGAGTTGCGACACATTTTTAACCGCCATGCTGTGCACGGTTAAGCGATTCACTATGGGAAAACGGCAATCAATTGAAAAAGGAATGTCGATTCAGAATAAAAAAGGTGCATCATCCTAATGTGCATCGCTTTTCATCAGAGAGGGCCCAAACACACACGTTTTGGATAAGAAACTCGTCATTTTCATTTAAACCAGGGGTCGGCAAATGGTGGGGCATGCCCCCTTTGGGGGTAATGGAGCCCTTTCGGTGGGGGTAATGAGGGATTCTGAGAAAGCCTATCTTTTTAGAGTTTGTAGCTCCAGTGATGGAGCCATCGTGACTGTTGCATCCCAGGGTTCAAAGATTAGCCCAGGCCAAAGGCACAGCACACATTGATTAGATACCAATTTTCACGTACCTGCTCGCCTCACCATCTCACCCCTCCGTACAGTCGTTCAAAAGCAGCTGCAACTTTTAACCGTCGCCCGTCTGTTGGCGTTTCAACAGCCGCTAACGTAAGGGGGAGGAGTCGATCGGACCCCCGCGGCCTCTCGGACTCTGATATGGGGCTGTGCATAAAAAAGACGAGCGTGCTACCCGTGACCATAGGAAGCCGCTGCTGCCCATTTTTAAGGTCCTTGGTCATTCCGTCTCATTCAAGAGGGCAATGATAAGTGTCGAGAAAATCGGGACCCGCTATAACTTCTTGAAGTGAGATTTTATGGCTCAAGATGATCTCCAGAAAAAGCTCATAAGCTAACGGTCATTATGGGTCCAGAGGCCAGTTTTACCAACAGAAAAATAGCCGCCTGCCGGAATTTTTGCCTAAAGATCCTTTCACATATGGAGCGTAAACGGTAAAGCCCTATCCGCTTACGAGCCCATCGCGTTTACGCTCCGTATGTGAAGCGGTCTTGAGGCAAAAATTCCGGCAGGCGGTTATTTTTCTGTTGGTAAAACAGGTCTCAGGTCATGATATTTTCCGGGCTGGTGAAAAAAAAAAAATGATGGGCTCGAGGGTACAATTTGGTCGTGATCCAATGCCTTTTACGTGAGCTTTTAACGAAAAACCACCCGCCGCCCCTATACGTACAAGGGTTAGATGGGATATAGCATAGGCGGCGGAACGGGGAGGGCACCGGGGCACCGTGCACCCTTTGATTTTTGCATTTTAACATTAGCCCAGCCCTATGGGCGTTGCATGGAAAGAATGGGACCAAAAGTCGGCAGTGCTCCCCCCCCCCCCTCCCCCTTAATTGAAGGTGTTCCGCCGCTACTGGGATATAGGCATTAAATGTTTTGTGGAGGAAGTGTCATGTTTTAAATTTGATGCATTGGAAATGCACAAATACCCAAAGAGTTCCAGGACGGTATGGAATTTCAGTAAACTTAGTTGTGTCAGCAATGGGGTCTGGTAGGTGGGGGTAATGGCCCTGCCTGGCGCCCAAAAAGGGGGCACGACCCCGAATGACCTGCCGACCACTGATTTAAACTCACCTGAAACGTCCCACCAGAAACATCGACAACCGTAAAATAATTTAATTTGATAACCAAAGTATAGCTGACCTTTTGACGATGTTTTTACCCTGTTTTCTCCCGCCAGTTTTTCTGTAGGGAGGTAGGTCGCAAATCGGAAAGGGTCGCTAATTAGGCACCTTACCCTACTTGTAACACCCACCGAAATGCGTTGTCCTTCTCTATAAAAAAGTCGCAGTATATGGCGCTTTTGTTTCAAACAGCGACGCTTGGGTTTTTGTTTATGTTATCGCCTTGTCGTTGCTTGGTTGTAAGGATTCTAATTTGAATTAGAGTTAATTCGGTTTAGAATTAATTAGATTCTAATTCGGGGGTACACAGTGCCTACTCTTCTTTGTTTCCAAGTATTATTTTGCGCCACAAATGAACGGCATGCGCCAGAAACGCAGCCAAATCTTGCGATTGCGACTACGAAATTCATTATTTTGGCGTCAGAGCCTGAAGCGAAAAATACAAGCATATTTATTTCAAAAAGACTTCAGGTTTGTCGAACGGTGTTATGAGAATTTTGATAACAGTACTGCATAAGTTTTTCAGTGATGCCGCAAAAGTGTTGTATCTATCTTCTTTTATTGTGCAGTCGGCGGGACCGATTCAAAATTGAGTCGTTGCTACTAAAATAGCAGCATATGGCGTCAGATGATGAACAGGAAAAATAGTTGCGTAAATTTAGACATAAACCACCCCCAAACCATGAATATCTTTTGAAGGCACTATAGACGACCATTAACTAACTAGATGTGATGAAGATCAAATGTAAGGAATACGCTCATTTTACAAAATTACATGCAAGTACCAAAAAGTGATGTAAGTACTTATTCAACGGTCATTTTCAGCGCTCCCCGTTAACGTGACTTCAAGTTGAGATATTTGCGGCAAGGTACCGAATTGAGCAAAATGGTTTTAATTTACATTTGGCCGTTTTCACGACGGAATAGCAGGCATCTATTTAATCCCCATTTGATCCTTTGGTTCCTCAGGAATTTTAGTAGTTCTTTTTAGTAGGTTCCCCAGCTTTCGAATGAATGGTGCGTTAGTTTGCTATTTTTCTATTAAATATCACATCGATTTACTTTATCTAAAGATTTATCACTAATATCAACATAAAGCGTAAGCACAATTATAAAATTATGAAATTATTAAATACTAGTACAATAGTTAAAAAAAGATACTGAGTTGCCAGGCTACAAAGAATATATTCATTTATGGCGCACGACAGACATTTAGAAAGCAGCGCCCTGTTTTATTGCACGCTGCTAGCCGCTTCCATTGGGTTTTGCAGGCCGACGTCATTGGTCGTTACACGTATGATGTCACGCGACTTGTGGCCTGTCACGGCTCTTTAATGATCTCCACTAAATGAATGCAACAATGGCCTTTTAAGTTGATCTCTGTGGCCATCTGTCTATGGAGCGACCAATATGAAAGTTGGGTGAATTTACCGGGGTTACATGACTATGAGCAAGCAAATGTGTATCAGGAATGGATTTAAGTGGAGAATTGCGCTGGACCATGAGTGCTCGAACGCTCCCAATTCCACGCCGGTTTGGCTTTGGAGCCGAGACAGACGATGCGGGTCAAGGTCACCGCTGGGGTAACGGTGGATTGGCTGCGCCCGAGCACCCGTAACGCGGCACAATTCTCCATCTATGGATTTTCCTATTCGCTCAGCATTGTGATAGGCGTTCATAATAGCATTTACTCTGCTCATGTACCTATCCCCGGTTATTTAAAAGAAGTTTTTGTGGGGGAATATCACGGCTTTAGGTACCTACTCGGTGGCCCTATTCACGACTTTCAAAGAATGCTCCGATAACTAAACACCGCACAGACCTACTGCATTAGTGAATCTGACAGAAGGTCTGTGGGATTACATCCCCCCTCACCACACCCCTAAAAACTCATCCAGTGTCCAAAACCACTTTTATCGACTCGCCAAAAAAAGCACACACACACACACACACACACACACACACACATGTTTGTAAGGTGCGGCATAGTGGTGCCCATGTTGATTTACAGCGGAGTGGGGTCCGACTTTAATTTTTTATTTGTTGTGCTAGAATAAATTTGGTTACATGGTCATGCTTCTCTTGGGTTACCGATTCAGATTGCATACTTCTTAACGGGATCAATGTGAAATTGGACGATGTTAAAAACGCAGCTTAGTGGGGCCCGGGCTGTATGACGTATTAATGACGTCATACATCGGTCCCCACTTCGCTGGGTATGACAATACACACTTATATACATACATATTAGAGCTACGAATTTCATCAAAAATAGAAGCCAAGGTCACACCCAGCACCTCGATTTCTTATCAAAATACTTTGCAACACTTCATGCTATATATTATCAAATATCAGCCACTCAAGTCAGCATACATGATCAAATGATGATAGGTATTGGATGGCAAGCTAAGGGCAATAAAAAACATCACCAGGAGCTGTGTACACCGTATTTCACCACCATAGGCATCTTTGTCACCACACCTTCGCTTCGATGAATATAGGCAATTAACATTAATATAGGCATGCCTAAACCTTGAACCTGAATCTCGGCTAGCCGCAGTCAACGGTGGCAGAGCGCAAGTGGGCGTGGGGCGGTGGCACCTTATGGACGGGCGTCTTGGCGAGCGAGTGGCGGCATCGGTGGCGGTGGACGGCCATCTTGGCGCACGGCAGCAGCGAGCGGCTGTTTTGGTAAGCACTCGTCGGGCAGCTGGACGGGGTCGGAGCTGACCAGATTCGCCAGCCGGAACTGATGGTCGTCCGACGCCGTCTTCAGCACAACCACAGACAGACTCGCTGTCCAGCGCCTCCGTCTGGTATCACACAGGGGTGGGGCTGTGTTATAATACAGGCTGGCACAGGGGAGTAGTTAGGTCAAATACCGACTTGACACGAGGGAGGCGGCTGGGTCGAACATCGAGCTGACAAGGGGTGGGGGCTGGGTCAAATACCGACCTGACGAGGAGAGGGGGCTGGGTGAAAGAACAAGCTGACACAGAAGAGAGGCTAGGTCGAACACCGAGATGACACGTGTAAGTAGTTAGGTCAAATACCGACCTGACACGAAGGAGAGGGCTGTTTATTTGTTTGTTTGTTGGGGGTTAGGGGCGCGCCGACTGCAAGGTCATTTTGCGCCCATAAAGGAGATTTTAAATGCGTCTTAAGTTACTTACTAATTTATGTTTGATGCTTAGGAAATGAAAGTAACGGGGAAGTTGGCTGCGCGGATAAAGGAAAATAAGCCATCGTTATGGATCCAGCGCGAGTTGTCTGAGATAAAATTTAAGAGAGTCACTGTGGGCACAGGATGCCCGAGGTGGTGTGACCGCATCCGGGAGAGCCGGCGGCACGTCAGTCAGCAGAACATGGGCCACTGCGAGTTGCTCCCCACAGTGGATACATGAAGGGGGCTGGGGCGAATACCGAGCTTTCAACGCAAAGGTTGTTACTCGACAGCCGAACAGGGAATGCTGGAGAGTCAGTCACCGCAGGAGTCAAAACAGAAGGGAACTGATATTATAGTTCGTTTTTTTAGTTCGACCCTCACTGTATTTTGAACTGAGCACGAGAATCGCTTACTGAATTACTGAAAAACTAGTTGGCGCACACTTATTTCATAGACGATCAACTTCATCTAAAATGATTCCTAACTGGCGCCCATTTCCTGCAGATTTACAGCTCGTATTCGCCCATATTTAAAACTCAAAAGTGATAGATAACTTGTCTAGAATTATAACTGAATCAATTATTAAATCGCAAGACATTTGACATAACGCTATACCATCACGGGCGTCGCCACCGGGGGAGCCAGCAGGGGCCGGGCACCCCAACTTTGCTTGAGTTGGGAGAGGGGGCTGGCCCTCACAACTTTTTTTGTTCTGGGCCTCGTTTCATAAAGCTCTGCCGTAGCTTACACTTTTCCATAATTAACGCCCTTTCAAACTACGGAGCGCAATAGAAGCGGTTACCAGTGTCTAAAACTATCTAATTTAGAAGAGAATCTAAATTAATTTATTAACGACATGACGCAATTAACCACATTGCATCATGTCGCATATCATTCGTTTCGGCTGATTACAAAGAACACAATAACGCCTTTTTGAAGCTCTAGCCTCATTGTGTGCTAAATTATTCGCAAAAACGTAGTTTGACCTTATTTGACCTCAGACGACCCGACCTGTGTTTTTTTTTCAGCAAACAAACACCAATTTCATCCTCAATTGAGCTAAACTGAGGGATTACAATACAAAAACGCTAAAATGGAGCATATTTTTTACAATTGGAGCTATTAGGACAAACTTTCTTAGAATTTGTCGTGACCTCTAGATGACCTAAAGTCAACCGAACTTCACAAACCTGGATGTACGTTATATTACTCGGTAAGCTGTGCATACCCTGCCAGTTTGAATCAAATTGATGGACAACTCGAGATTTCATTGACAAAATAGCGTATTTTCAGTGCCATTTTGACCATGTAGGGTAAGGTGCCTAATTAGCGACCCCCTTAATTTGAACTGTCATTGCTCTGTGGGTGCCACTGTGTGACTGGCTTGATTTTCGGAGGGATCGTTCATTTTTCTATTAAAATATAATCATTTTCTGCCCCAATATTTACTAACTTATTTGTAGTGAGCATTTTGGCAAACCATTGCAAAAAAAAAAACGCTAATAGGGAACTCTTCCCGATTAGCGACCGGGGAGGGTCGCCAATAAGTCTATGGGTTTCCCCATATTAAAAATGGCAAAAAATGCGACGCCTGAAAAGATCAAATATGATCTCAAAAAGGTAACCTATACGCAAAGCACTCAATAGCTCGAACAGGAACGTTTATCCAACACATTTACGTAAGTAAAAACTGATCACGTGATCCACCGAAGGCGAAAAGAAGGCGGAAACCCAAATTTTGCAGGCTATCTTGTATGATATTCCAGGTCCGCGCTGAATTCGGCACCCCTGCAGTCGGTGACGACATTTGGCATCCCCTGCCACACATTGCAAGCTTCAGCAACACCTCATTTTCATTTCTCTCTTTTCCCCTTTCTTTCCCTTCTTGAGCTATTTGCGACCATGCCAGGCGCAAATAGGAAATATGAGTTGCGACATATTTTTAACCGCCATGCTGTGAACAGTTGAGCGATTCACTATGGGAAAACGGTTATCAATTAAAAAAGGAATGTCGATTCAGAATAAAAAAGGTGCATCATCCTAATGTGCATCGCTTTTCATCAGAGAGGGCTCAAACACACACGTTTTGGATAAGAAACTCGTCATTTTTACTTAAACTCACCTGAAACGTCCCACCAGAAACATCGACGACCGGAAAATAATTTAATTTGATAACAAAAGTATGGCTGACCTTTTGACGATGTTTTTACCCCGTTTTCTCCTGCCAGTTTTTCTGTAGGGAGGTGGGTCGCAAATCGGAAAGGGTCGCTAATTAGGCACCTTACCCTACCGGTTTTTGTGACCTTGTGACCTGACCTGAAGCCACTGGAACACAAAACTCCCAGGACACGTGTCAAATGGCTGCTCCAAGTTGAGTTTGAAATTTGGTGGCACTAAGTCCTGCGGTTCTTTCGCTATGAACGATAAACTTAGCGATTCCGTTGCCGCTTATATAGTCAAATTTTACCCTGCATTGTACCGGTTTCGGTGACCTGGTGACCTGACCTAAAATGATAGACCTGAAATTATCAGGGAAGGTGCGAAAAGGTTGCCTCAGACGGCATGCAAAATTTAGCAGCGCAACGCGCTGCCGTTTTTATGTTGTTCGCGAAAAACACTAGGGGGTTGCATCAACCCCCTCGCCCTGCGAGGGTTAAAGGGAATGGTTTCTTTTCCTGACTTTTTTTGCAATAGATTTACGAATGTTTATGCTCAAAATAATCAGTAAAAAATAAAAACATATTTATAAAAAATATATATTAATATAGGCAGAACTATATTAAGCATAAAATATTGATTGACGCGGTCGCGGAAGCTTATTACGCGTTCACCAATCATATTCCGTAGTTCAAACCCATTGGCTGTACGCAGCAGGCTGATTGGCTGACGCTTAACTGGCTGCATTCTAAGGTACCTATTTCTTCAATTGAGGCACACTTTCCTCATAAAGGCTTTTTTTCAGGACGAGAAATGGAATCTCTTTGCCTAGGGTGATCGTTGGGGCGTAAAAGCTCCTGATTTGTGCTTTTCTCAGTTCAAGCTATGGAACTGCTATTCCAGTCGAAACCCCATGTTAAAAGTGAAGCATTTTCTTTAATGACCAGTAATGTGAAAAAAATAGGTGTATAAAAACTTTTGGGACACCCTGTAATTACCCAACGTCGCTGGCGGTACATGGTACGGTACACAATTGTCGCACAACTGCTATACGAGGCTCGAGATTTCCCCACTAGCCCCACAACAGATGCACCAACTATCAGCCGAGCCATTTCAACATACACATCTGGGCGAACATGACCTAGCTTCCTTCGGTACCCTCCCCCCTCCCCCCACACACAGTACCCACCTGTTGAGCATCATCAGCTGAGATGTGGATCAGCGGTAGCTCTGTCCGCAGGTGCGTAGCTCCGGGGCCACTTCCGCCGCCAGCTGTTGATGTCGTTGTTGCTGTGTCCCCACAGCTACCGCCGTAGCCAATACAAGCCTCTTGTGGGCCTCGTAGCCGGCGGCTAAGGTCACCACCACGTCGTCGCGCTTGACATCGAGGGCCGCGCCGACGATGTTCCATAGCGCACACAGCCGAGGGCCGTAAAAGCACGGGCACTCCGGCAACACGTGCGCTTAGGTGTCCACTGCTTCACCGCAGACCAGGCGGCGGCCAGCTTGGCATTCATTGTCGTTATTACATTAGGCGAATTCGGACATTGATCTCCTCTCAATCCGGTGAAGATACTGCTCCGATCATTCCCAGTGGCCCGACCAGAGCTGATGAGTGTCAACAGCCTCCTCCCTGGTAGCGGCTCGGACCAGCGGTCCCCTATAACGATGCAGTACCAGCCAGTTGGACAGTCTGCTTGCCACCTCTCCCTGGTGGACCGCGCGACAACTCGCGGACGGACGTGAGAGTACGGACATCGACTTGGGATTGTCTGCTGGAACAGGCCAAACAAAATCATCATTATTGGTCAGAGGGTTGACTTCGCAGCCGAAAAAAAGGCGCTGTACGTAGTCAGAACGGCGTCCTCACGGGATAGAATATAATCTGTCGCTGAGTGAAGGGCACCGCAACAGGACGGAGGTGAAACTTGGTAAAATAGTGACACAAAATGTGTTTGTGTGAAGTGAGTTGTGGGGGGAAGGATGCATCGTTGGAAGACACCAGTGAGAGACACCGGGCTCCGGCGGCGCACGGCGGCCCGGCCAAGCACACATCGTACACGAGGCAGCGTGGGTCGTCCTCGCACGGCGCAGCTAGCCGAGCCGTGCGAGGACGCCGTCGCTTGCAGTCGCACAAGAAGCCACCCACAAAAAGTGCATGTGATGTTACTTCCAGGTAGCACATGTGGTCAAATTATAAGTTCGCTTTGGTGCTAAGACCTTTGCTTGCGTTATTTTCCATCCAATCATGAATGGTATCTATTAATAAGATCTGATGACAAGTAGTATTGTCATGGGATAAACAATGGGAACTATTTTTAATTATATTCTTTTAGAATGGCTACACGTGTTTCGACAAAAAAATCTTTTTCAAGCCTTAATATCCAAATGACATTATTTAAAACATTGGCCTAAATACACATCATGCAAGTCAATATAGTGACATAACTGATAGTAAATTCCTTCGAAGAAACATGTCGCATTCTATGTCGCACCCCTGTACGCCAGATCCCTTTCAAGTAGCTGAGCCGCGTACCTACTGAGTTTCACTTTACTAACACTGCCGTTCAAAGTTGAAAGTGTAGAAATGAATGCTGCCTCTAAATCCTGTCTATGTTTCTTTTGGAACTCTTAACACAAAATTGAAGCTCCGTTCCAGTCTGGAAGGTGACCTGCCACGTCGACATGTTGTACAAAATACAAATGCATTAGACAGTCCATGATGCCTAAGATCGCTCTTGTGCTCTTTTGTCCGCGTATCTTTGCCTCTAAATGTTTCACCTATGTAACTTTTATCGCATGCACCACACGGAATTTTGTAAATCACACTGCCCTGGTTCTCGGTGGCTTTCTTCTTTCTTGACTGAACGAGGTTCTTGACTGTCAGACCGACTGCAGATGAAATATTGAATGATCCTTCCACAAATCTTCCTATAACTTCAGCTTCCTTTGACGCCAGTATCAAGAGGTAGTTATTTTTGTCGTTTCTTCTTTCTCCTGCCATTCTTCGAATTTTGATCGCCTTCTTTTCTAAACCGCAAAGATCTCAAAGACTAGAAGCTCGCAAGTTTTGATGTCAAGGCGTTGTTTACCAACGTGCCTATAGCTGGGGCGACTCAAGGGCACTGGACCAGAACCCAGACATCATTCTGCCAGTGCCCAAAGCTGATTCCATTCGGCTAGTACGTCTCTGTGTGGAGTTCGGCGCCCTAGAGTTCGAAGGCGCTGAATTCAAGCAGATTGACGGACTGGCGATGGGGTCACCTTTGAACCCGGTACTCGCCTGCATATTTAGGAAATATTAGAAGCAGATCACTTTCTACGCATAGCCGGAACCGATACTACCTGGTTCCGGTATGTCGACGACATCTTGATCATCACAAACAACGACAAGGATTTGATGTCTTTGCTTGGCCAGATCAACAACGTTCACCCAAAGATACAATTTACCTGCGAAGAGGAAGATAACGGTACGCTAGCATTTTTGGACACGCGTATCTGGAACCGTAGTAAAAAGGCGGCGTTCTCAGTTCACAGAAAGCCGACCAACAAAAAATGACCTAATTCACTTCTACTCAGCCCACAGAAGCCGAACGAAAACAGAAGTGGTAATTGGGCTTCTATCTACGGACCTTTCGTATTTGCTCTTAACAGTTTATAGAACAAGAAAGTATTTATTAAGCTCAAGTACCACCAGGCCTCCTATATAGTTTAGAGAAGAAAGTGATAAAAATTCGAAGAAGGGCAAGAGAAAGAAGAAACGGCAAAAAAACTACCTCTCGGTACCGGCATCAAAGGAAGCTGAAGTTATAGGAAGATTTGTGAAATGATCATTCAATATTTCATCTCCAGCCGGTCTGCCGACCAAGAACCTAGTTCAGTCAAGAAAGAAGAAAGCCACCGAGAGCTAGGGCAGTGTGATTTACAAATTCCGTGTGGTGCATGCGATAAAAGTTTCATAGGTGAAACATTTAGAGGCATAGATGGCACAAGAGCGATCTTAGGCATCATAGATTGTCTAATGCATTTGTACAGCATCAGGCAAATACCCATGATTTTGCCCAGAAGGGGCCACCTGCTCTCAAAGGGCCCACTGGTCATCCGGGGGACCCCTGCCAACTCAGACAGGGGCAGTGGCGGCGGAACACCTTCAATTAAGGGGGGGGGGCACTGCCGACTTTTGGTTCCATTCTTTCCATGCAACGCCCACAGGGCTAATGTTAAAATGCCATAATCAAGGGGTGGCACGGTGCCCCCCGTTCCGCCGCCTATGGCAGGGGGCGTGCCCAGAACCTTTCATGGGGGGCTGGGTACAGTGGGCCCAGTCGTCCCTTGCAGACGGGCCCATCTGTAACGGTCTTAGTCCTAAGAAAATGTGGAAAATTGGAAGTCGAAAACGTCATTTTGCCTGAAAGGTATGCATAATATGCACATAATTTTATGAGCGAGCGTAGCGAGCGAACGCCTCAGAGTCGCCGGTGTAGGTCCCTCGCACTGGTCTGGGGCGCTCAGAGGTGCCAGTGAAAGACCATCAGATGCAATGGTGTGGGGTCCTCACAGGCGCCGTTGTGGGGGCCTTAGGGCTTAGAGACACTGGTGGGGGCCGTCATAGGCATGTGTGGGGACCTGGGCTGAAAGTTACTGGTGGCTCTTCATAGGCCGACAAGGGACACTCAGAATCCGGCCAGAGTCGCTGGTAAATGCCGTCAGATGCGCTACCGGAGGGCTCTCAAAGGCGCCGGTGTGGGGGCTCTTAGAGCCGCAAATGTGGGCCTTCAAGAGGCACTTGTGTGGGGCGCTAAAGGCCGCCGTCCACTGCTTGAATATGCGCTGAATTTAACGTTGGGGTCTATGAGCTGCGCGCCGAATGCCGTTCAGCGCCGAAAGCGCGATTCAGCTGATTATTTGCCGGCTGTTGGGCGTCGAATCATGCGCTGACGACTCAAGATTACTTTACTTCTCCTGACGACTTAAACTACTTCAAGTTTTCAGTGCGCACTAGGCATGGATGATTATGCGCAAAATACGCTCCTAACCAATGGACGGCGACCTTTAGAGGTGGCGGTGAGGGCCTTCGCAGGCGCCGTTATGAGGGCACTCAGAAGCACTGGTGTGGGTCGTGGGGCCATAACATACGGATGTGGGGCTCTTACTGATCCCTCATTGGCCAGCTAGGCCATCGGAGGCCGGCAAAAGTTCCTCAGAAGCGAGTGTGGGGCCCTTCTGGAGATAAGTGTGGCTACATTAGAGCCCACGAGTTGCTCTCTCAAGCCCTGCCGCGTCCTTTTCAATTGAAGGATGGTCAGCGTGGACCCTCTGCCGCCAATTGACACCATAGGGCCCCTCGGGCCCGATGGAACCTAAACCCGATAACGGGCACATGCCCACTAGCCCCCTGGCTATGCCACTGAATCCAAGTGATCAGGGACCCCCTTAATCAGGGGCGTCTCAGGTGACTAGGGGACTTTCAATTGACCAGATCCCACTAAGTGACCAGGGAACCCTCTTATCAACAGGGGCCAGTTACATCAGGGGCACCTCGGGTAACTAAGGGCCTTCATATGGCTGCAGGGGCCTTGCAGATAACCAGACACTTCCCGGTTAAACACGGTCCATCAGGTGACCGACCAGGGTTACTTCAGATCACTGCCCAGTGGCCAACCAGGTGATCAGAGGCCCCTCAAGTAAGTAGGAATCATCATATAATCAGGGGCCCATCAAATAACCAGGTACCCCTCAGATAGCCAGGAGCCCCTCATATTCAGGGGCCCTATGTGGCCAGGTGGCCCCTCAGGTGACCAGGAGGTCCCTCAGCTGACCAAGAGGCCCATCAGGTAACCAGGGGCCCCTCAGGTGACAAGGGCCCCTCAGATAGCCAGCCAGGGGCACCATATATGTGACCAGGGGGCCCTAATGCGACCAAGAGGCTCTTCAGGTGGTCAGAGGCCCTCAGATGAACAGGGGGCCCTCAGGTGACCAGGGGGCCCTCAGGTGACCAGGGGGCCCTCAGATGGTCAGGATCCGCTCAGATGACCAGGGGGTTCTCAGGTGACCAGTGAGGTAACTAGGGGGCCCCTCAGGAGATCAGGGGCTCATCAGGTCACCAGGGGGCCTCTCAGGTGACCAAAAGGTCCCTCAGATGATCAAGGGCCGCTCAGATGACCAGGGAGCCCCTCAGGTGACCCAGTGATGTAATTAGGGGGCCCCTCAGGTGACCAGAGGTCCCTCAAGTGACCAGGGGCCCCTCAAGTGACCAGGGGCCCCTCAGGTGACAAGGAGGCCCCTCAGGTGGTCAGGGACCCCTCAGATGACCAGGGGGCTCCTCAGGTGACCAAGGGGGCCTCAGGTGGTTAGGAGTCAATCAGTTGACCAGGGGGCCTCTCAGGTGACCAGTAAGGTAACCAGGGGCCCCTCAAGTGACCAAGGGGCCCCTGAGATGACCAGGGCCCCTCAGATGGCCCAAGGGCCCCTGAGGTGACCAGGGGACCCCTCAGGTAACCAGTGGCCCTCAGTTAGGATGGGGTGCTGTGGGCTCGTCACTGTGACGGAATCCCTCTTCGATATTTTTTTCTTTCGAGTAAAAGACGTTCTGTCTAGTATTGGAATTAAGGCACGGGGATCCAGCACGCCTTCGGCGTGCAGGTTCACCAGAGTTATCCCTGGACCGCAGCGGCCCCCTCGCGCCTTCGGCGCTCAGGGGGGGGGGGGGCATGGCCCCCGTGGCCCCCCTTGGGTACGTTACATACCTACTGTACAGCATGTCGACGAGGCAGGTCACCTTCCAGACTGGAATGGAACTTCAATTTTGTGTAAAGGGTTGCAAAAGAAACAGACAGGCTTTAGAGGCAGTATTCATTTCTCCGTTTTTAACTTTCAATGGCAATGTTGGTAAAGTGAAACTCAGTAGGTAGTAGGTACACGGCTCAGCTACTCGTAAGGGATCTGGCGAACAGGGGTGCGACATAGAATGCGTTATGTTTCTTCGAACGAATTTACTGTCTGTTATGTCACTTTATTCACTTGCATGATGTGTATTTGGGCCAATGTTTTAATTTTTGTCATTTGGATATTAAGGCTTGAAAAATGCATTTTTTGTCGAAACACGTGTAGCCATTCAGAAGAAAATATAATTAAAAATAGTTCCCATTGTTTATCCCATAATAATAATGATATATATAAATACGTTTAGCGCATTTACGTTAAAAAATATATGAATTTTCTATTAAGTATAATTTCACAGGCCTGAACTTTCCACTCGCATGGTCCGTTTGGCAGCAGAATTTTACATTTTCCCACTGGCACCCAAGCCCAGATAGTACTTTCGGGGCTGAGCTGGGGTCGCGCAAGCAGCCGCTTCCGACGTCGCAGGTTCATATCCGGCTCCACATCCGGCTCCTGAACGCAGCCACAGGAATCGTGAGGCACCTCAACCGTGCACCCGACCAGACTGTCGTTCACGTAAAGCTGTGTGTTCCGTACAAGCCTGTCGCGATTTTCCTATGTTCTTCAAAATGCCGGCATTACTGTGACCTTCTTGATTATCACCTGTTTCTCCCTCTCATTCGCTGTCTGATGGTATTTTAACGTCGGTGTTGTTTAACTCTCTCCGTCCGTTTCCGTCTGCAGGGCGCGGCAGTCCAGTCCATGTGGGGCCCAGCCCATGTGTGGCCCTGACCGTGGTGCATACTTCCGACCCCGTTTGCATAGGCGGCGGAACGGGGAGGGCACCGGGGCACAGTGCCCCCCTTTGATTTTGACATTTTAACATTAGCCCTATAGGCGTTGCATGGAAAGAATGGGACCAAAAGTCGACAGTGCCCCCCCCCCCCTTAATTGAAGGTGTTCCGCCGCCACTGCCCGTTTCAGTTGTCACCAGAGTGTCGCTGGGGAGACGACCCGACCGAAGTTCTCTCCCCGGCATCGAACGAATATAGCTATAGCCGACAACCACGAGTATCTAGACGGTAGACCCGATTACCAAACGAGAAGCCGAGCTCGAAACCGAGCCAAAACGAACTCTGCAACGCTGTGTTATCGGCCCAGCCGGGCGTGCACGAGTCGCCGTGCAGACAGGATGCTTGGGCCAGACAGGCGTCGTCCAGGACGCAGCGCGGGTCGGCGGCCGTGTAACCGGGCCGCAGCTCGCAGTGGCAGCTGTAGCTGGGCCGGGTGGCGGCGCTGCGCCTGTAGGTGCCCTTCCTGCGGTCCGCAGGGCGCGCCCAGTCGGCACGGGTCGCGCGGCTGCTGACACAGCGGCCCACAGCCAGCGATAACCGTGGCGGTACGGGACCGCAGCGGCCACCATAACAAGACCACCACACTCCACACAGGTTAGCCTGCACGCAGCTCAAGTCGTCCAGAGAACGCGGCTGCAAGTTGCAGCGCGTCTGGCAGCTGCAGCTGTCGGCGACGCTACTGCGCTCGGCCCGGTGGCCAACCTGCCGATATTGGAGCGCCTCACCGTCCGCCCACGGGTTCAGAGGCTCGGCACCCACCAGTTGCGGCCGGAGCGAGAGTGCGTTCGCGTCGAGCACGCTGCAGCGGCCGCGCAGGTAGTACAACACGTGATGCTGGTTGTCACCAAAGATGGCCGTGTCAAGCCGCTGGCCCAGGCGCTGCCGCGATTACCGGTGCGCCGAGCCGGCCGAACAAGCACCAGCTAACGCCCACTGCGGCAAGTGGCCTGCAAACTGCGGAATGCACATCCCTCCACTCAACATCTTTTTGAGCATGAAAATCGTCCTTGTCCCAAGTGGTCCCCCCCCCCCCCTTCCCATAATGGACAGCTGCATCCGCCAGTTAGTTTTTGCTAATATCATAAAAAGGTAGATATTGGCCAGCCTCTGGCATCAGACACCAGCGCCCAGAAAAGAATGTACTTTAGGGGTCTGAAGCAGAATCAGTTGCAACTTGCAATTGTAATAATTTGGTAAAGCAGAGTCCTGATTGGTTCCAGTCCACTGAAGTTCTACACAGTCAGTCTGCAAGATTTATTTCACAATAATTACCTGTGATTTACACACAACACAAATGCTATAGGCAATGGGTGCCTTAGCACTGAGAATATTACCTTCTGAAGATGGAGAAAAAAGATAAGATATATGTTCTATGCAATTCAGAATCAGTAAAAAAAAAAACTCAAGTTAGGAACTGCCCTTGTAAACAGGTACCTATACAATGGCACTTGGCTTGGCAACACAGTTAAACTTGGGTGATAAACAAGGTACTTTATTTTCTTATTTTGGATTATTTTGGTGGAGATTTTATATTTTGGTAAAAACTGACCTACATTATTCACACAAAAAAACACAGATAGGTATTCATTTCACTGAACATTATCTTCCATGTACAAAGACCCCGTTCAAAGCCAAAAGTTGGGTTTTTGCCCCCCAAACCCAAAAGACTCATTGTGCGTAAAAGCAAATCTTGTCACCAACCCCAAAAGCGACTTCTCACTAAGGTAAGGTCAAAAGACAAATTTGTCCCGAGTTCAAAAATTATTTGTCGCTAAGCCCACAAAATTGACAAAAATGACATTTGCTTTAGTCACTAAAATCCAAAGCTATTTTTCCTCTATGTCCAAAAGCAAATTTTGATCCTAAACTCAAAAGTAACTTGTCGCTATGCCAAAAAGCGACATTTCCACAAAGTCAATTTTTTTTGCTTAGCTGAAAAACTGTTTCAGCCCCTAAAATCCATCAGCTATTTTTCTGCTATGCCCAAGAGCAAATTTGACTCAAAACCCAAAAGCGAGTAGTCGCTAAGCTCAACAGCGAAATTTATCCAAAGTAAAGAAATTATTTGTCGCTAAGTCAAAAATCTGCCTTAGCCCCTAAAATCCAAAAGCGACTTTTGACCCTAAACCCAAATGTAACTTCTCGCGAACTCAAAAATGACATTTGCTAAATAAAGTCAAAAAATTATTTGCCGCTAAGCCAAAAAGCTGCTTCAATACCTAAAATCCAAAAGCGACTTTTCCGTTATGCCCAAAAGCAAATTTTGACACTAACCCCAAAAGTGACTTGTTGCTAAGTTCAAAGGCGACATTTGCCCAAGTCCATAAAAGCTTGTCGCAAAGTTCAAAGGCTGGCTGCTTTTGACCCCAAAATCCAAGTGACCTTTTTCTATGCCCAAAAGCAAAGTTCAATTTTGTCCTTGTCGCTAAGCCTAAGTGACTTACCTACTGATGGGTCAAGAACTGACTTTTGGCCCAAGACCAAAAAAGCAAGTTTGTGCGGTAGTAGTATACAGTGGTGGATCCAGCTCAGAGTTTTGGGGGGGGGGGCAAACCATAACAATTTATTGATTCTTTCCATGCCTCGTCCATAGGCGTAATGTTAAAATTATGCCGTTTGGGAGGGGAAAATGCCCATTTTGCCCCCCCCCCCTCCCTGGATCCACCACTGGTAGCATAGCAGGCATCATGCTTGTTTTTTTTTGCAACCAAGGGGAGGTGCCGTAGGTTAGGATGTAGGTTGTGGGTTTCAGGTTGTAGGTGGTAGATTTGAGGTTGTAGGTTGTAGATAAGGTTAGGTTAGGTTTGGTTATTTTTGGTTTGGTTAGGCTTGATAAGAAAGCTCTCTGGGTATAGCGCCTCTCCTCGGTTGCAAAAAGGAGTGTAATGCCTGCTTTGCTACTAACGTTTGTGCAATATCAAACACCAAGCATTTCACCTAGATACCTATTAGGTAATTTACAAATGTAATCCTGAGGCTGGATTCAAACGTTAACAGGCACTAAATCTGGATACGATACCTACTACAAAAGAAAATACATGAATTGTGCCAGGATTTAACAAATTACAAAAAATGGAACAGCCATTTGGCTCATTTTTGAAGAATAGTCATTCTTACGAGTTAAAAGACAATTGTATTTATATTAAGTTCTTGTTTTACTATTTTCTTGTAATATTCATATCATCCAGATAAATATTCAAATAAATATTTTCGATGTTACGTTACCTCTATTATGATAAGTATAACATTCAAGCCGATAGGTAGGCATTTTCAGGCATTTTATATTTAGCAATTGCCGAGACCAAAGCGACGCGGGCAACAAAAGAAACCGTGGGGATAACGTCATTTTGAGTCATTCTCATTAGATAGTCATAAATGGTTTTAAGTACAAGGCATCTGCACATTTAACACTCAAAACAATTCAAATTAGCATTTTTATTGATAGACAATTGCCTAGATCTTACCGTCGAAATCGAAGTCGCCCAGCGCGCGAATGGCGGACTGGTAGTTGATAGAGCTGGACACCAGTACTTCTGGATGGGCGTGTTGTCATTTCAAGGTGCCTATTTACTACCTATTTAAAAACGCTAGGTATGAATTTGTTATTATTTAATCTACCTGCCACCCAAAACCGAAAACATCAAAATATTTGCAATTGTACATGCAAAATACCTACCCATTCCATCATCACAAAGTACCATCTCTTTCATACGTCATCAATATGGCACAGCAGAAAGCTGGAATGCCCGGCGGATTTGTGTGAACGCGAGGGAAGTCACGTGACCTTGAGTCACACTCTTTATGGCAAAATCCAGTAAAAAGGGGCCCATCTGATATTTATACAGACGTTATATCACGACATAAGGAAGGCGTTGTGATGCTCAGCATAGTGGTGCCCGATTTTCGGGCACCACTATGCAAACGGGCACCACTTCGCGTAGGTGTATCGGACAAAGGGCACCACTACGCTGGTCTTACAAACGCACACACACACACACACACACACACACACACACACACACACACACACACACACACACACACACACACACACACACACACACACACACACACACACACACACACACACACACACACATACACACACAAAGCATGGGGCATGTCAGCTCTCAGTTCATTTATCATTGTCTTTACCATGGTTCAATTGCATTGCGCGATTTAAAGCACGTGAGTGCCTATATAGTATATATGTAGAAAATAATATCTACAGCAAAACATCCAAAATTACAAAGGCTACAATGCTTAAAAAGTAGGTTCATCAAGGAAGCCCATTTTTACTTGCGTTGTGTTCCCAACCATGCGATTCCAACGCGGGCTATTCGCAACGTCTGTTAAGGCACGTTAACAATGACAAGCCGCCACCGCTGCCACTTATTCATAGATGGTTGATATCGCAGCTTGGGCGTCAGCAGCGCGGCCCACAACGCGTCGGCGCCAGCGCACGCAGCTGTTGGCACTCGGCAGCCGGTGTTGCGACTTAACGGCCGGCCGGCCCCATGAAGGAGAAGCTCTTGGTGAAGCTTTGTGATCGCCTCATAGCCGCCTTGGATGTCATCTTTCTTGGCAGATCCATCCGTTCAGATGGTACGGTGCAGTCTGGATAAAGGACGAAGTCCAACGCCGCTAACCCCGCGACCGCCACCCCACAACGTGGCCGCAGACCGAACGGGCGTGAGGGCCGTAAGGGCCACCCCGCCATCCGGTAGGTGGCTGAGCAGCCGGGCGCAGCGGCGCCTGGGCGGCGGCCGCGCTGAGATGAAGTCCCAAACCGCCATGTCGCCATCACCGCCATCACCATTGCTGCAGCTGTTCCCAACCGCCTCAATCACCGCCGTTTTGCCAGCAGTCGCGCCGCGGAATGGCAGAAGCTCCAGAGTAGCCTCCAGCGCCCCTCTCCGCACGTGTGCAGGTGCACTGCGGCCGCCGGGTCCGACGTCCAGGCAGAACATGATATTTCCATGCTGCTCCGACGGTGGGCTGGTCTTGTTTGGGCGTTCCTCCACTGTGACGTCGGTCACGCCTGCCCCGGCCAGGGCGCAGAGGCCGACGTGTCACCATCCGGTTGCAGTCCTCAGTCGGGTCGCAACGTGTACCTCTTCCGCAGCGTGGAGCGCGCTCCCGCTGGGCAGCGATACAGCCAAAAGTAGCATAGCATGCGGGCGGCCAGCGCTGCGCCGGACAGCGGACCCATGCCGGGGGTATGCCGGTCTCGGCCATTAGCGGGGTCGTCGGGGCCGAGGCTGTACATACAGCTGGTGACCGCGTGAGCCGCCAATCGAAGCTCACGGCTTATAAGCTCGACGCGGGCATCACACGCCGTCCCGATGGGAGCTCCACGACGCCGCCGCGAACTCCAGCGCGGCTCGCAGCGCGAAGACCAGTACGGACGGCCGGGGCAAACGGCGTGCGGGAGTCGCAGGCGACGTTCTGCGGACAGAAAGGGTTGGGCATAAGCTGGTCGGCAGGACACTCTTGAGCCGAGCCTTTGATGTAATTACAGATGATCCAGAAGCATGCACAAAAATTCATGACACACTATTCTCATTTATGTATTTGCTACATATGATATGATATACCAGCTCATGATCAGTGACGCATTCTGGGCAATATGTTCTAAAGTGAAGTAACTGAAGTTACAGCTTAAAAGCTTAAAAAAAAACAGCTTAAAAAAACACACACACATTCGATAGCTTATGAGAATAACATGCCTTGTGTGCTTAATGCAGGAAAATATTTTTTTCACTTTTTTTAGAAACAGCAAAAGAGTTGTCAACAAGCCATGTCAACTATCTAAACAATTTTTATGGAAACTGCTCTAGCTAGCTTAAAGTTCCACAACGTTTCCGGAGCACCGTACCCAAACTCAGTTCATGTTACAAGAAAAAACAGTAATAATGCCTCCTAATTTTGAATGAAATATAGGTATGAGTAATTTGATTTGGAAAGGAACAAATTTCCGCACATCATTTTAGCAAAATTACTATTTTCTTCAGCCATCAGGTTACACAAAACTATAGTAAACTTTATGATCTAGTTTACACAAAACCAAAGCCCCGATTTTAACAAATGTAGATAAAATTTAAACAATTTTGAAAAATGTATCGTGGAGAAACTGAAAAGTGTAGATTAGTAAAGCCGGGATATTTCAATTTCACGGATTAGGCACTTAAAGAAATATCTTCACCTTTCTTTGAGCCACCAGCCTTCACCCAAGTTTTACACGAATGTAGTGAAGCAGACAATGTGGCAACTCAAAATTGTGATGGTTTGAGATAATTATGACGGTAAAAGAAAAAGCAACACAAGGTTCCTTACCCTCGTTTTTTTCACATGGGTTCAGATGAGGCTTCAACTGTTGCCGACCTGAGGAGCTATAGGGACTTGAGCTTTCCAAAACTCAATTTCTAAAGGCACTGAGCAGTGTTTGGCTTTCACACGAATGCGATAGTAAGTTATATGAAGTTGACAAAGCAAGCAAAGCAAAGCATGATGCCCGGCGCGTCCGCCCGCGACCACGCCCCGCGTCCGACTCCCGACCGCCGCGTGACCCGAGGCGCCCGGCGGTCACGTGACCTACCGGCCGAGACTGCAAACGGCCTTCACCACCATTCTTGTATGACGTCATATCCTACTGAGGTGCTGATTGGTCGGAATTAGATACCTGAAGGTAATTATCTGCCGTAGTTATTTTTGTTTCATTGTTTTGCGTGTTTTCTTATATGAAATGTAATTAAAAAATTTGTCATATTTTAATCACCATTAAAACATAACTGAATAGGTATAAAAGAGAACTCGATATATACTTTCCTTGTTTTTAAGAATTCCGGAATTAGATACCCGAGGGAGCAAAGAGGGAGCAAGTTGCCACGCTGATTTAATACCTCATAGTCGAATGGTGGGCTACTAGAACCAAAAATTGCTGTGTTTGTAAATAAATAAGTGATTTGAGGGCAAAAAATGCCCGGATTTAAACTTCTAAAATTATTTTGAACATAAAATATTTCAGTTTGAGGGATGTTAAGGCCTCTAAGGGTAGGTACTTTTTAGGTATCAAATAAGTTCCTCTGCGAAAGTTCCGTCGTGAAAACGGCCATTATAACTTGTTGTGTTTTGTCAGAAAATGGTCCTAACTCAGATTTTGTGGAAAAAGGTCATTATCTCCCTTTAAGAAAAAAGAAAGCTCATTATCTCCCTTTAATATGCACTACCCCCTAGCCCTCGCCACCGAGAAGAGGGGGTTCGGGTGTCGCCCTCGACGTTTCTTTTTAAGGTAATTGCTCGGAAGGCGCTGGTATAGAGATGAAAGCTGGCGCACTTGAACATTAAAGACGGATCTTCACACCGACCACATTATTAGGTCAGGTCAGGTTACTGACTTGGGACGTCGTAAGTGAACCTCTGCACAGCCCTAAAATGTCGCAATTTAGTCCGAAATGGCGAGGGGCGGGGAGGGCAGAGTCCATCTACCCTCCTCCTAAACGGCATCTGATGAAGAAAACCGATAGGTTCAGCGAGAATTAAAATGCCCTAATTATTGCCGAGTCTAGGCAGTACCATGCCCACGATCACGACACCCATCTGTTCATATGCCCATGGGTGAATAGCGCGTGTCAGCCTGTGTCCGGCTGTTATTGCCTGCGGTTACAGGTGCGTCATCAACGTAACAAAGAAGTACGACGCTTGTGATATCTATCCTGAAGCACCATGAAATGTGACATCCGTAAAATGTACAGTAGAGTAGTTAGTCATTGCCCATGTAGAACACATTTATGGTGAGTACTGAGTGGTGACATTTATTTCCAGATAACAAATTTAACGAGACGGATAAGGCTATGGCCACTGGCCAGTAGCCTTATGCACATGGCCACATGCGAACAAAACAACGTCACACATGACACAACGAATCAATGCCAAAAAATTAAAGGCTGTTTACAAATTTCTACAAATAAATCATGCCTGACATGTATTCAATTGTTATATAACGAGCTGTGCGATGTGCAGTATCAGTGCCAGCAGTGTGGCCAGTGAAGCATCAGGTTCACTGGCCACACGAGCGCCAGGCCTCCTGCTGGCAGGCCAGCGAGACGGGTTCCGAACCTCAGGGACCACCGCCCGGGTCGTCGAAACCATCAGGCAGGGCGAGGATGGAAGATGAGCGAGCATATCGGCGCGATAGGCTTCAGTCAATTGCTGAGTGGGACCGAGGGCGTCCGTCCGTTGAAGACAGGAGGTCGACGGACTGCAAACAGCGTGCGGCGGTCTTCTCAAGGCTGTCCGATGGGCCGCTGGCCCTAAGCAGCGATAAATCACCTGCCAAGAAAACAAGAAATCAGAAAATTAACTCCCTCCTTTAAAGTCCAAAATGCTTATTGCTCAAGCACCTCAGGGTCAGAGCCTCAGAGGAAGCAGTAATAGAGGCCTTCAGCAACCTCACCAAGCTATTCAGAGTGATAACAGGATGATGCCTCAGGTCTGAAGACTTTACCGGACAGCTGGCAGAAGGCATTTTCCAGCAAATGGTCAAAGACCTGCAGTAAATGTTCTCATGAGCATGTGCCATATTTTTGTTTGGATTGATGAGAACTGTTTATTTATCATTCCATATGTAAACCACTCCGTGCAAGGTTCTGAACAACTTTTGATAATTTCATCATTAAAAATCAACTTGAATATTTAAAAATTGTGCATATAAGTAGGCTTTCAAGCTTCACGGTCCGGGATACACATTCTCGTGTTGTGAAGCGTCGGGGCGAGGCAGGCGTCCAGAGAGCGGCGACAACAACGGCGGTGTATTGTAGTCGGCAGCACGCACACGACCCGGGCGTAGCCGAGAGCACACTGACCCAGCGGGCGAGCGTTTCCCCCGCGGGGCACATTACAGCTGGCTAACAGCTGTACGCTAGCTAACAGTAGGTACACGGTACCGCTAATATCACACCTCCCCCTCAGTCGAGCACCGCGACGGGCCAATGGTTTACTTTTACACATAAGACCGCTTGCGGGGATCGACTTGAAACACTGGGGGTGGGTGTCGGGCTCGGATACCACGGCGTCGAGGCACCAGTTCTTCTTCGTCTCTGAAGCGCACGCGGCGTTTTAGGGTTGGCTGCTGCAGTGGCGGCGGAGGCGCAGCTTGGGCATCGGTCGAGTCTGGCTGGTCAGGTCCCGCCGGTGACGAGACTGTGAGCCTGCTGGGTTGGTCGGCGACAGGCGTAAGTGGGCGGTACGGACGCAGAAACCTCCGGTTCCTCCACAGTACTCGCCCACTTGGCATCTTGATGAGGTAGGTACGCCGGAGACCGATGGCGACGATGGTGCCGACGCGGTCCCACAGGCCAGTGGCGTGACTTTGGACACTGACGTGCTGACCTATCTTCAGGGAAGATAGCGGGTGGGCGGTGGCGTCGTAGTGAGCTGTGACTTTGCGGGCCTGTTCCTCGGCGCGCCTGTCACATGCGTCTGCACGTTCTTGCCAGGTCGTGGCGAAGTGTTTGTGGTGAACTGGCACCGTGGTGCGGAGCGGGTGACCGTAGAGGATCTCAGCTGGTGATCTTCCGTCGGCGCGCGGGGTGTTGCGGATCTCGAGAAGGCCTTTGGCATAGTCGTCTGAGTCTATGTCTCCGTTGACGGTGCTCTTTTGGATCAAGCGCTTGGTGGCTTTGACTGCCGCCTCGGCATGGCCATTTGCCTGAGGGAAATGCGGCGAAGTGATGCGCTGTGTCACTCCCCAGCGACGCAGAAACTCCTTAGTGTGCCGAGCGGTGAACTGGGGGCCACCATCACTCTTCAGCAACTGTGGAACGCCTACGAGAGCAAAGATCTGACGAAGCTTGCTGACGAGGGCTTTGGCAGTCGCTTCGCGGCCGGAAGACACGACGATAGGCCAACCAGAGAGGCGATCGGCTATCACCAGAAATGTCTTGCCAGCATGGTGGAAGAAGTCCGCGGATGCAGTTTCAAATGCTCTGGTAGGAGTTGGATCGGCCATCAGAGGTTCCTTCGGAAGACTGGGCAGATATTTTCGACAGTCGTCACATGATGAGACCAAGTTGTCGATGTCTTGGTTGATGTTCGGCCAGAAGACGGTTTGTCGGGCACGGCGCTTCGTGCGTTCCATTCCCTGGTGGCTAGCATGCAGCTGACCCAGCGTCTCGCGTCGAAGGGCGTGAGGGATGACGAGCCGAGAGCCGCAGAGGACCAGATCAGCGTCCACGGTGAGTGCGTGTCGGGTGTTCCAATACGCACGCAGTGATGTGGGGAGGTCAGTGCGTTGGTCTGGAAATCCTGTGCGTATGACATCGATCAGGGCCAGGTAGTCTGGATCAGCACGAGCAGCTGCGCGTACCCGATCCAGAGTAGCGTCGGGGGCTACGGCTTCTGTGGAATCAGCAAGAAGCTCGCGGATGCTGGTCCTGACGGTATGCTGCAGCAGGCGAAGGTCCTCACGTTCTGCCTCCTCCTCCTCAGACGTCGCGGGATCGTCAACGGGTGCTCTTGAGAGAGCGTCAGGGATGGAGTGTGTTTTGCCCGCTTTCCATACGGCACTGAAGCTGTAAGGAAGAAGTTTTTCTTTCAAACGCAGCAGCCGGGGGTTCTCGATCTCAACCAAGGACTTCTGGTTGAGGATGGGGATGAGCGGTCTGTGGTCGGTGACAACATCAAAGCTGGGCAGGCCAGCGAGGAACAGCCTGCACTTCCGGACCGCCCATGTGACCGCCAACATCTCGAGCTCTATTGCGGCGTATCGGGATTCGACGTCCGTGACGAAACGCGATCCGCACTGGATGAGCCTCCACTGCCCTTCTTGATGCTGGAGAAGACAGTATCCGAGGCCATGAAGGCGGGTGGCGTCGGTGTGCAGAGCAGTGGGGTAGTCAGCGTTGAAGTACGCCAGCACGGGTGGCTGAGTGAGAGTCTGCTTTACAGCTTCGAATGCCTGTTGGTGCGCTGGCGTCCACTGCCAGTGGTTTCGTGGCTTCAACAGGTCTCGAAGCGGATGAGCGGCACAGGCAGTCTCGTCTGAGAAAGATCCCAGTTGATTGACGAGTCCCATGAACGCCCTGAGGTCAGTGATGTTCTGCGGCACAGGGAATTCTGCGATGGCACGAACTTTACGGTCATCGGCGGTGTAGCCATCTGCGGATAGGCTGTACCCGCAGAAGTCTAGCGACGGAGAGGCGAACTGCAGCTTCGACGGACTGAGTGTGACTCCGTTTGCGTCGCATCGCTCGAGGATCTTGATGACGTGCTTCAGATGCTCAGAGTAGGACGAGTCATGCGCGAGGATGTCGTCAACCACGTGTGAGGTGCGTGGGATCCCGGAGAGCACAGCGTCGACGCGCCTGTTGTACTCGTCGTTTGACGATGACAGACCCATTGGGGCTCGGACGTGCTTGAATCGGCCCCAGGGTGTGATGAAGGTCGTGTAGGCCTGGTGCTCGTCAGCGATGGGAATCTGAAAGTAGCCGTTTTTGGCGTCGAGCTTCGTGAAAAAGCGGCTTCCAGGCTGAATGCTTGTCACGACATCTTCTGGTGACCGGTTCGGGTGAGCACCGCGACGGACATGAGCGTTGAGCTGGGTGAGATCCACACAGACACGGATGTCTGTCTCTGTGTTACCAGCGTTCAGACCGTCAGCAGATTTCTTGGGCACGAAGACGGTGGGGTGACACCACGGAGTCGGTTCCGTCACCTCAACGATGATGCCCGCTTCGATGAGCTTGTCTAGCTGACGTTTCGCTTGGTCGCGGTAGGCGAACGGAATCGAGCGGGCAGCAGTGACGGCGGTTGGTCGAGCGTCGTCTTTGAGCTCGATTCGCATCGGCCCTCCAGTCATTTCCCGCAGATGACCAGTTGTGTCGAAGACGCGCGGGAAGATGTCCTGGAGCATAGCGAGGTGTTCAGCTCGTTGAAGTGGTGTGGGGTCACCGTCCTTGTCGTCCCAGACTGGGTAGATGCGTTCATCAGCCTTTCCGCTCTGGCATGTTTGGCGCCGGAGTGGTGGTTCTGGCGTGGTGTGGTTTCCAGGAGTCGTTCTGGTGGCGCTGGAGCCCGAGTCAGCTGCTGCAGCTTCCACTAGAGGTGGTGGTGATGAGGCTACGATGGCATCGCAACGGCTTCCAGAAGGTGACGGAGCGTCTTTATCTGGTTTCGGGCCAACATCGGTGATCTGGCATGGGAAATTGTCAGGAAGCAGACCCAGCGCGATGCTGTCGTACCACGAGAGCAAGGCACCGTCCATGGCAGGGATGATGCAGACGGTGACAGAAGAGGTAAGATCACCGAGCTGCATTTGACATTGCAGTGATCCGCTGCACTGAAGTTGGTGGCCGTCGGCGCCCAAGATCCTCTCTGGAGGGCGCTCGAGGGCGGACATGTCGGCGCCAAGGAGTCTGGCTTGGCGAGTGCCCATTGCAGATACCTCGGCTCCAGTGTCAGGTGTCCAGAGCATGGAGCATTGGCGACCGCAGTACTGCACTTGGATACGAATCTGCGGTGTCCGACGGGAGTTGAGTCCACGGACGTGGAGACTGGACATGCGACTCGCTGTGCGGTCTGGTGACAGACGGTCAGGCTGTCGTGTCTGTCGACTGGGGGATGATTGGCGGCCGCGCTGCTGGGGCCGGTTGTTCCGCTGTGACAGGCCGTCTCGTCTGCAGACAGAGGCGAAGTGGTGCAGGATACCGCAACTAGTGCACCGATGACCCCGGGCAGGGCACTGGCTGAACCGCTGGCCGTCGGGGTGCGAGGAGCCTCCACAGTAGTTGCAAGTCCTGTCTTGTTCGTTGCGAGGTCTGGTCGGACTGCTTGACCTCCGTCGGCTGCGTTGAGAGATGGACATTGCGTTCAGTTGACCCGATGCCATAGCTGATGCGTTGGCGTGGGCAGTCTCCCTGGCACGGCACAAGTCGATTGTGCGCTGCAACGTCAGCTCCTTCTCAGATAGCAGTATCTTCACGATTTCCTCTTCATGAAGGCCCGTGACGATCCTGTCGCGGAGGCGATCATCTGAACAGCTGGTGCAGAAATCGCAGAACTGCGATATTTCTTTGAGGGCGATGAGATACTCGTCGAATAGCTCGTCCGTCTCCTGGTTTCTCGTGTAGAACTCCCGGCGGTCCAAAATAACGTTTCTCTGACTGCGCAGATGTCTTTCCATGGCCGTCGTAACTTCGTCCATGGTGGCTGTGTCAGAGATGCCGAGACCGTATTTCACGATACGGTGCCACTCGTCGTCGAGCAGTGTGGACAGCGATGCACGCTGCTCAGCTGTGGTGAGATCCCTCAGTCCGGTAAGCATGCTGTAGTCCTGAAGCCTCTCTTTCCAGACTGTGAATTCTCGGAGATTGGCTCCGCTGGTCAGACGAGGGGCTGAGACGACGGACGGAGCCAGTCGAGGGCGCGCCCCTGCTGGTTCCCTCGGCGTAACTGCTGTCTGGGCTGACGCCATTGCGAGAAGGCGATCTTCTCGTTGACTGCTGACGTCTGCTTGATGCCGTATCAACTGTGTGAGGGCTTCTTCACGCTGGTTAGAGGTCTGAACTTGACTCTTAATCAGCTCTGTTAGGCCCAGCAGCGCTGCAGTGACGTCTTTGGACTCCATGATGGTAAAAAGCAGGGCCGCCGCGTGGGGCTTGAACCCACCAACCGACACGACGTGCCGCCTGACAGCCGGGCGCCGCGGACCACTACGCCACCGAGGTGATTGGCTGCGTGGTACGCCGCCGTGTCCAGTATCGGCGCTTGTGGTGTGACGTCACGGGTCACCAGCTGACCGGAGGTTCAAGGTCACACTGACACTGACCCTGCCGGCTGCGCCATGTCGTGTTGTGAAGCGTCGGGGCGAGGCAGGCGTCCAGAGAGCGGCGACAACAACGGCGGTGTATTGTAGTCGGCAGCACGCACACGACCCGGGCGTAGCCGAGAGCACACTGACCCAGCGGGCGAGCGTTTCCCCCGCGGGGCACATTACAGCTGGCTAACAGCTGTACGCTAGCTAACAGTAGGTACACGGTACCGCTAATATCACACACATCACCAACAATCACCACATGTACGAGTGCTATGAATTCAGTGCCTTCTTGGGAATATTTTCCTATATTTAAGATAAAAAATTACATGGATAGATATGCCAAGATAAAACACAAGGCAATAACAATAATTTGAGGGAAGAAACAGCAAAGTATCACCATGCAGCACCTACTTATAATAAATATTTGTGAACAAAAATTGGGAAATAAAATGACAATATTGAGTGGCCAAGTATCTAAGAAGGTACCTAAATCGTTACAAACTTAAGGGGACAGCAAATCTAGTGAAGCAAAATATTGCATTTTAGCACACATATTCTGACACAATCAAACACAAAATTGAAATGCTCTTCTATGAAGTAGGTACTCCAAAACGCAGGTAAAATCGTTTACAAATAGAAAATGAAAGTTCTATGCCTGTCACCTATGGCTGAACGAATAAACAGCATATAAAATTGAATAACACAAAAAATCAATTTTCAAAACCGAATATAATCACAAATCACAACATACCTCAACCTATGTAAAACAATAAACACACAAAACAGCGCGGGAGAGCATTTGTTGATGTGCGCCACCAATGTCAGTACAGCATCATATATGTCTCTTTCACATAGCACGTAGCTTGCAGTGATGACGTCATGTCCCGTGACGTAAATCGACCGCCGACGTCATAAGTCTGCTGATAAATAAACGGGGTGCGAACAGAGCTCTGATCGGCGGCCGGCTAGAGCGCTGTTCGGCAGCCGGCTATTTTGTGTGCAGGGTATGACGTATTTCGCGAGCCGACGTCACAGGCCGTGACGTCGGCTCGCGCGCGAGCCGAGCGCCAACGACAAACTAACGGGAACCCTCGGACACCCTCGGGGCATGAACCGCGGAGTAGCATATTGAGCGAGTCTTAGGTATAAGGAAATTTCATATATTTTTGTTTCTCAAATGATAATCATGGTGTCTCTTACCTTTTTACATATCATTTAGGCTTATCTAACACTTCAGTTGCCAAATATCTGCAATTTATTCAAGCGAAGGTATTTTCAGTAAATATCAATGGTATAGACCGAAATCTTTTGAATAAAAACTCCAACCAGCAGAAATAAAAATAACTTAATTTATTCCAACCATTTCCTCCAAATAAACAACATAAAAACTCACTTTTACACACATCATTCATAATAAAGCATACTAACACGCCGTTTTTGACAATTGCGGCGTCGAGTGGCGCGCTGCTAGCGCTCTTTTTCGATCGCAGAGACCCTGCACGCGCGCGAGCACACTACGTCACGTCCGGGGGGCACAGGTATATGAAAAATCGCAGTGACGTAACACTTTTCTCGCTTCTCATTGGTCAATAGCCCGTTGCCGGGGTAACGTGCACGTATGTGAGCGCGGGCAAGAGTACAGAGCCCTGATCGGCGGCCGGCTAGAGTACAGAGCCCTGATCGGCGGCCGGCTAGTACTCTTGCCCGCGCTCACATACGTGCACGTTACCCCGGCAACGGGCTATTGACCAATGAGAAGCGAGAAAAGTGTTACGTCACTGCGATTTTTCATATACCTGTGCCCCCCGGACGTGACGTAGTGTGCTCGCGCGCGTGCAGGGTCTCTGCGATCGAAAAAGAGCGCTAGCAGCGCGCCACTCGACGCCGCAATTGTCAAAAGCGGCGTGTTAGTATGCTTTATTATGAATGATGTGTGTAAAAGTGAGTTTTTATGTTGTTTATTTGGAGGAAATGGTTGGAATAAATTAAGTTATTTTTATTTCTGCTGGTTGGAGTTTTTATTCAAAAGATTTCGGTCTATACCATTGATATTTATTCACTTAGACATCAACGAAACATTTAAAATTCATTTTGGGGAACAGCTCATCAGTCCTTCTCCTTCTGTGAAGGTTCTTGGCATAACTTTGGACTCTTATCTCAATTGGGACCTCCAGATATCTGCCGTCATCAGGCGCTGTTATGGTATGTTGGTGGGACTTGCAAAGCTGAGCCACCGACTACCACACGAGACCAAAAAAGTTATCATCGAAGGGCTTGTTTATCCCCACATCACTTACTGTCTGACCGTTTGGGGCGGCTGCACCAAAACCCAAAAGTATAGGATCCAGGAAGTTCTAAATTTTGGTGCCAGGATCATCACCGGACTAAAGAGGTCTCAGCATATTACTCCCGCTTTAAAAGAACTGGGATGGCTCAAAATTGATGAGCTGATTACTAAATGTGACTTGGCGGCACTCTGTCGGATTCTGGGGTCACCTGAGTCGCCTGAGCATCTCCGCACTATGATTGTGTCCCGTTCAGATGTATCAGAAAGGACCACGCGGGGATCGGAGAGTATGCTGCTGCAAATGCCACGCGTACGCACAGAACTCGCTCGCCGTGCATTTATGTGCCGGGCTACCACCGCCTGGAACCGCCTGCCAGCCGAGCTCAGGAGGAGTCGTTTATTGTGTAACCCACGGAGGTGAATCGCGAGACATGGGGAGTAGTTGTGCTCAGTTTTATCGCATTTTAGCAATTTATAGTGATTTTTAAACCATCATTTTTTCGTGTTTTATGAACATGTTCTCTGTGTTTAACTAATGTACTGACTCTGAAATCGGAAGAGCCACGATGTGGAGATTTTTACGAATACAATACATACATACATATTTACTGAAAATACCTTCGCTTGAATACCTAAATTGCAGATATTTGGCAACTGAAGTGTTAGGTAAGCCTAAATGATATGTAAAAAGGTAAGAGACACCCTGATTATCATTTGAGAAACGAAAAAATATGAATTTTCCTGATAAAACTCGCTCAATATGCTACTCCGCGGTTTATGCCCCGAGGGTGTCCGAGGGTTCCCGTTAGTTTGTCGTTGGCGCTCGGCTCGCGCGCGAGCCGACGTCACCGCCTGTGACGTCGGCTCGCGAAATACGTCATACCCTGCACACAAAATAGAGGGCCCCTGTGCCCTGTTTCACCGGTGATAGCTGGAGGGGTGTTCACGGGCACCGCACACTGCTGCGTGCGGTGTGTGCGGTGCGTTCAGCAGGCGTGGGGGTAGGGGATGGGTAGGCGGTTCTGACGTCACGGCTGCGTGCGGTGGACGGTCTGCTGTGGCCAGTCACGACCGGCCACAGCGATCGCTGTGTGCGGTGACGGAAGGCTGACGTAGGGACGCAGTGGGCGGAGCTTCGAGGCTGTGTGCGGTCCGACCGCACACAGCTTTCGAGTATGTACTGACTTCAGGGAGCTGAACCGCTGCACCGTGAAAGACTCTTTTCCTCTACCTAGGATAGAGTCGCTGCTGGCGTCGATCGGTCCCAAATGCCGTGTCTTCTCGCAGCTCGATCAGAGGGCTGCGTACTGGCAGGTGAAACTGGAAGAATCGGCACAAGAGAGGACAGCCTTCGTCACCGATCAGGGGCAATTCTGCTACCAAGTCCTGGCCTTTGGTATGTGCAATGGACCGGCAACGTACCAGCGGATGATGACGACGGTGCTGAAGGACCTGCTGCACCAGTCAGTGGTCGTGTATCTGGACGACGTACTCATCTTCACGGAGACTCTAGAGCAGCATGTCGCTGTTCTGAGGGAGGTGTTCGAGCGGCTCGAGCGGAGCGGGATCCGCCTGAACCCCCAGAAGTGCCGCTTCGCACAGTCTGAGGTCACGTTTCTGTCTCACGTGATCTCTGAGGGGTGTATCCGGCCGGCGTACGACAACGTGGCTGCGATCACGGCCTACAAGAGGCCGAGCAGCGTGAAGGAGGTGCTGCGATTCGTGGGGATGGCGGGCTACTTCCGTCACCTGATTCCTCACTTCAGCGTGCGCGCGGTGGGTCTGACTGATCTGACTCGCCGGCCCTCGTTCGAGTGGACGGAGGCAGCAGAGCGGAGCTTCCAGGATTTCCGGAAGGCGGTGGCTGCCTTCCCTGTGGTCCGGCCGCCGGACCCGGAGCAGCCGTTTCGGATCACGACCGATGCGTGCTCGCGCGGCTGGGGCGCGACTCTGAGCCAGTGTGATGGTGATGGCGAGTATGCAGTCGCCTTCGCTTCGGGAAAATGGACGGACTGTCAGTCGCGCTACACGACGACTGAGCACGAGCTGCTCGCTGTGTTTGGGCCGTGACCAGGTTCCGATGGTACGTCCTCGGGACTGAGTTCGTCGTCGTGACGGACCACCAGGCGCTCAAGTGGCTCTGGAGCCTAAAGGATCCGTCTGGTCGGCTGGCTCGCTGGGTCATGGAGTTGTCCCAGTATGACTTTACGGTGGTTCACCGACCGGGGACTGCGATTCCCCACGCGGACGCACTGTCCAGGGACTGTGGTGATGGTGACAGTGCTGGCTGTGTGCCAAAACAAGGACTGTCTGCTGATGCTGGCTGTGTGCCAAAACAAGGACTGTCTGGTGATGCTGGCTGTGTGCCAAAACAGGGACTGTCTGGTGATGCTGGCTGTGTGCCAAAACAGGGACTGTCTGGTGACCGTGCTGGCTGTGTGCCAAAACAAGGACTGTCCAGTGTCAGTGTTGGCTGCGTGCCAAATGGTGACTCGTGTGAGCTGGCCGAAGGTGACGTGCCGGCGACGGTCCGAGCTGTGGAGCTGAAAAGCTCGGCGGCTGACGAAGCTGCTGTCGGGGCGGAGGCGACGTCTAGCCGGCTCAGCCTGCCAGAGCTGCAGCAGGCGACGCGGGAGGACCCGGTGCTGTCAGTTGTCATGCACT
Organism: Amphibalanus amphitrite; assembly: GCF_019059575.1. Taxonomy (NCBI): domain Eukaryota; kingdom Metazoa; phylum Arthropoda; class Thecostraca; order Balanomorpha; family Balanidae; genus Amphibalanus; species Amphibalanus amphitrite. The sequence goes on along the minus strand of NW_024883494.1, from coordinate 31,953 downwards.
GTCTACGGACTGGGAGCACGAACGATGCGAGACTTGGTGACGTCGGTGCGTTCTATATGCGTGATAGAGACAGCCTGTTTGTTCGCGATGGCCTTGTGTACCGACAGACCATTTCAGACCGTGAGCCGCAGATAATCGTGCCGTTAAGCATGCAGTCACGTGATACGCCTTGCTCACGATGTGCCAATGGCGGCGCATTTCGGGTTGAAGCGTACGATGAGTCAGATCACGCGTCATTACTACTGGCATAACCTGAAAGTGATCTGCGCGACTACTGCCGTGCATCTCTCGGATGCGCGCGGGTGAAAAGGCCGAACCGTTCTCACCGAGAAGGTGTAGGTAGTGTACAGTCTGTCCTAAAAGTACCGCGCAAAGTGACGGTGGATCCATCATGCCTGACCGAGGAAGGGCCTACTAAATTTGAGTCACTGAAGCAATTCACATCCTCGTCCATTCCCTAGGTCAATTGGTTCGGTGACTTTCAAATTATAGCAGCCCCTTCCTCAGTCAGGCTTGACGGATCCACCGTCACTTTGCGCGGTACTTTTAAGACAGACTGTACCTGTCGTAGGGGAGCCGTTCTCCCAGTGGTCGGCAGATATTCTTGGACCAGTGCCTTGTTCAGATGCTGGGAACAGGTATGGAAGATGCAGGAACAGGAGTTCTGGAGAGAGGCTACCCGGGTTCTCTAGTCGAAAAGGAGCTTAGAAAGGTCGATAAGGTCAAAAGGGACACAATTCTAACCAGTAGAAAGAACAGAGATGTACAACAGAGAGTACCACTAGCCCTCACTTACTCCCGCTACCTTCCCAACATGACAGCCAGGGGCGGTCGCAGACTTGGAGTTTGGGGGGGGACCAACTTGGCAAAGGGGCCCCTGCGCTGACCCGGGGGGCCCGGTGCTAGAAGGGGCCCACGGGCGTAGTGCACGGGTGCAGAAATCCAGGCCATGGCCGGTGAAGCGGGGGGGGGGGGGTAGGGAGCGGCACCCGAGCGGAGGCTCATTGCGAGCTTTGAGGATGTTCCATGTCGAAAAGGTACCGATAAGTGCATTTTAAAGCATTGATAATGCCAATAGCTCACGCAAATGTGAATGGACTAACGCAAAAGTAAAGACGGCTAACTTTGCCATTTTCTGAGATCATCGTGCTAAAACTTTTGACAGTGGGTCATCGGTATCTGTTCACTGTTCAATCACACGTGTTCCGTTTCATTTTTGTTTTTTAAGTACTTGAGCACAAATGTAAGTTTTGAAGACCATTACAGTAGCAAATGCTTCGAAAGATGGATAGTGGGCAAAATATCCTAAATTTGTCGTGCTGCATGGAAAGTAGTGTTGCTGAGAAAAGGTGGTTTGTTCAAGATTATTGTGGATGCAGAATACATTGTCCGCACCCTATGCAGAATTATTGTTGGTGCAACTGCGCCCACTGCACCCATGGTTCCTACACTTACTTCGGCCCATCGATAGCGCTTCAGCGATACCTATCGCCTAGAGGCTGCAATCGGGCCCTTAGAGTACGGTGTCAGACCCCCAGAGGCCGGCGTTGGATCCAAGGGTCAGCGAAGGGCCTCAAAGGCCCCAGGTAGGGCCCCAGAGGCTGATGTGGGCCTTCAAAGGCAAGTGCGTGACGTCCAAAGGTAAGGCTTGAGCCCCCAGAGAACATAATAGGGCCATCAGTGGCCGGTGTAGAGACCTCATAGGCCAGTTTTGGGCCCCCTCAGAGGCTAGTGTGGGGCCTCAGGTGTCGGTATGAGGCACTTAAAGACCGTTATGGGTCCTCAGAAACCGGCATCGATCCTTCAGAAGCCAGTACGGGGCCCTCAGAGGCACATAAGGGTCAGTTTGGGTCCCAGAGACAGAAATGGGACCATCAGAGGCCGGTGTGGGACCTTGAGAGGCTGGTTTGGGTCCTTAGGGACCAGTTTAGGGCCCTCAGAGACCAGTACAGGGCCTCCAAAGGGCAGTTTGAGACCATCAGAGACCGAATTGGGCACTCAAAGGCTAATCTAATGTGGGTCTTTACAGGCCAGCATGGAGCCCTCAGAGGTTAGCGTGGGGCCATAAAAGATCGACATGGGCCGGCGTTGGACCCCAGAGGCCAGTAGAGGGCCCTCAAAGGCCAAGGGCCCTCAGAGGCCGATGCGGGCCCTTAGAGGCCGGCATCAGGTCTTCAGAAGCCCGTGCGGGGCCCTCAGAGGCTAAGGTGGGTCCTTACATGACAGCACGGGCCCTCAGAAGTCAGAGTGGGGCCCTAAAAGATCGGCATGGGCCGGCGTTGGTCTTCAGAGGCCAACAGAAGGCCCTCAAAGGCCAATATGGGCCCTCAGAAGCCGATGCTGACCCTTAGAGGCCGGCATCGGGTCTTCAGATTCCAGTGCGGGGGGCCATCAGAGGCTAATGTGGGCCTTTACAGGCCAGCATGGGGCCCTCAAAGGTCAGAATGGGCCCCTAAAAGACTGGCATTGGCCGGCGTTGGACCCCAGAGGCCAGCAGAGGGCCCTCAAAGGCCAAGATGGGCCCTCAGAGTCCGATGCGAACCCTTAGAGGCCGGCATCGGGTCTTCAGAATCCAGTGCGGGGCCCATAGAGGCTAATGTTTGTCCTTTCAGGCCAGCATGGGGCCCTCAAAGGTCAGAATGGGCCCCTAAAAGACTGGCATTGGCCGGCGTTGGACCCCAGAGGCCAGCATAGGGCCCTCAAAGGCCAAGATGGGCCCTCAGAGTCCGATGCGAACCCTTAGAGGCCGGCATCGGGTCTTCAGAATCCAGTGCGGGGCCCATAGAGGCTAATGTGTGTCCTTTCAGGCCAGCATGGGGCCCTCAGGTCAATGTGGAGCCCTAAAAGACCGGTATGGGCCGGCGTTGGACCCCAGAGGCCAGCGGAGGGCCCTCAAAGGAAGACATACTGGTGCATGGTAAGACTAGGCGGGTGATATCTGACGAAGGCGAGCGCAAAGTCCAAAACTGTGGTAAGAGTTGTTTCATTTGTAAGCGGACATATGCGAGTAGGGAGTTAGTGCAGGGACCGAGACATGGGTGTGTCACCACTTATGACCGAACGATTGGGTGTAGGAGTGTAAATGTGATATTATGGGATATGGTGCAATGTGTGTCGATGTGTGTGCTATGTGGGTGAGACGGGCGGCTGTCTGTACACTCGCATCCAGAACCACCTGTCGTCGATAAGGGCGAGTAATCCTGCTGTGTCCCTCCCGGTTCGGCTCCACTTTCTTGCCCCGGGACATAGTATAGATGATGTGTGGGTCGTCGGGCTAGAAAGAGTGTGGAGCCAAGATGTCGAGTACAGGCGGTCAAGACAGAAGCGGTGGATGAATCTGCTGGGAACGCAAGGCGGAAAGGAGGGAATGAACAAGCGCTATGGCCTATGGATGAACGGGTGTCGGCTGGCGACGAGTTAGACTGACCCGCAGGGCACAGCCGTCAGGCGGCACAGCCTACCACAAAATCTTAAATTAAAATGTCTTCACAAAATTTGGAACTGCAACGCGGCCGGAGGGATCTGGGGATTATGGAACAGGCGTGTATGTCATCGTGTGTAAATTTGAGTCGTTTTCGGTTGGTAGGAGACCGCGTAGTACGTATATTGTCTGAATTTCCTGTTCTGTTTTAATGCGTACATTTTATTGGACGTGCACGAATATGTTTTTCACGCTCATGTTGATATGTGCGCCACGTATGTGTTGTGTTGTGCGGCGAAACGATGAGGCCATTTATTCTGACGAAGATAATAATACTTATCGAAACGTCTGAAGCTTTTTCTCTTATATATATATGTTACAGGGAGTTTGAGAAATCCGTGAGTTTGCAAACTCCCTAGGGAGTTTACAAATTCACTAGGGAGTTTGCAACCTCACTGACCGGTCAGGGAGTTTGAGAAATTCCAGAGCGATTGGGCCAAATAAAAACAAGTGTGCAGCATGTGGGTGGGTATTTTATTTGGCCCAATCGCTCTGGAATTTCTCAAACTCCCTGACCGGTCAGTGAGTTTGCAAACTCCCTAGTGATTTTGTAAACTCCCTAGTGAGTTTGCAAACTCACTGATGGGTCAGGGAGTTTGCAAACTCCCTAGCCCTATTCCTGGCGGGGGGGGGGGGCCTCAGGAGCCCCCCTGAGGTTTTTTGGTTATTTCTCCCAAACGCGTTGAGCTAGGAAGCTCAAATTTTCTGACTTTTCCTAAAAGGCTTCTACGCAACATGTCTGAAAATTTTGAGTTGATCTGACCTCAGGTCAGGTCACCAGAGGCGGTTTGGTGACCCTACCTCAGAAAAGTTTGCAATCACGCCAGAGCTAGAGTTTTTGACCGATCAATTTCTTCTCTTCAGGCTTTAGTTAGGGTACCAGTATGTGCAATTTGTATATCTCGGAATTTTGATATCGGTGACCTAAGGTCAGGTCAGTTTCGCGACCTCCCCATTATAAGTCAATGGGGGAAAAATCAACTCCCTATTTTTACCACTAAAACGGGTCGGAATGGCCCCATATACCATACATGACTTCATATACGATCAACCTTCACTACCTTGAGGTCTGTTTTGCTGTTGGGCAGCTGTGAGGTCATGTGACGTCATCAAAGGTCACCAAAGGTTTTTGGCCAATAACTCCGTACAGGAACAAGATACAGACGCGTGGATGGTCTCATTGTGTTCAGCTCGTCAAGACGCATCGAATGATATACATGATGACCTCGAGGTCACGTGACCTGAGGTCAACCTTTGACCTTGACCTTTCGAGGTCAACATATATATCATTCGATGCGGCTTGACGAGAGGATCACGATGATGCCCTTAGTTTGTTCCTATCTTGACTAATTCGAAAGTTATTCGAGAAAAACTCTCTCCATATCTAGCGCCGCCATTTTGACTTTTTGACCCCTGTGACGTCATCTTTGACCTGACCTGAAAATGACCTTGGTAAAAATTGTAGATCTTGACCATGCGTATCCGATGCCGTTTACCGTTTGTCGCTGCGATGTGTAGTTTTTGAGATCTGAAGGGGGGGCCGAATCGGCCCCCCCCCCCCGCCAGTTTCTTGTCCCGGCGGAGCCCGCCAGGAATAGGGCTAGGGAGTTTGCAAACTCACGGATTTCTCAAACTCCCTGTAACATATATATATATATATATATATATATATATATATATATATATATATATATATATATATATATATATTAGAGAGAGATAGAGATAGAAAGGTATCAGAATTTACTTGTAAAAACACCGCTAATTATTCCGTAGGGGAGAATGGGGCAAAGCGGCCACCCATCGTTTTAGCCCTTCATAGCTGGCGTCAGTTCCAATTTATGGTTTCCAATTATACTTCTCTTCACGGTCGTTCGAATGAGCCAGACTGGGGTTTCAGGCCCATCACCATTGTTCTGTGAAACACGGAAAAGCTTTTCTTGCCAGGTTACCAACTATGTTTACAATTTTTAAATGTTATGTTTTTCCATAAACGTTTGGAATTTTTATAAGCGTTCTTGTCCATGCATTGCATGGTTATCGTACATGTATTCGAACAATTCTAATGTTTTTTACCCCACTAATAGCTAAGCTGGAATATTGTTGTCTCGGACGGTATGCGCGGGGCAAAGTGGCCGGGGCAAAGTGGCCACCCCCCAATTGGCCATAAGTTGTTTCCATCTGGATAAAAAACATTATCTATATTCAAATGTGTCGTCAGGCATTCATCTTGGCCACGTTTCAGCTGCATGAGTTACCAAATAATGCAATTAAATGTTTTTTTTTTCATGAAAATCTTTTTTTTTGTTGATGATAAAGTAAACATCCATCCTCGCTTAAACCTTGTCACCATCAAATACCCTACTCGTACATGAGGCAACAATTTTGTTTCTCATATCGGGACTTGAGCAGACGCCAGTGGCCGCTTTGCCCAAGGGTATGGGGCAAAGTGGCCAATATGCATAGGTTTAAAATTTTGTCAATATCTTCTATATGTGAACGCCTTTGGAAATAAAACGCAGTTGAAATAAAAGGCAGCTTAATAGGGATCACATTGGTATAGAATGAATCTTTCCCAGTTTAAAAATCCAGCGTTGGCATCGTGAAAAGCCTTAGGGTGGCCGCTTTGCCCCACTCTCCCCTACCTATAATGTCAAGGTTGTGAAAAACCGTTTTAACAACGTGTTGGCGACCACAAGCTGACAACGTGAACAGTCCAGGTGTTAAAACATGTCAAATTTAACGATGAAAACTGAAAATGCGCATTGAATGTAAAAGGAAATGCATTATATGGCCATAAATGTCACCATGCATTATCAAAATATAATGTTGCAAGTGTGCAGTTGCTGCAACGTACCAATAAAACGTTGTCACAACGTTTTACCACAACTTTCGGACCAAACCCTGGCTTCACAACGTTCAGAACGTTGCTACAAAGTAATTAAAACGTAATTTCGCAGCTTACCGAAACACGACGTTGTGACAACGTTGTAGTAACGTTTCCTGTTAGCTGGGTAACTCGTTAACGCTGCAAAATACCACCCCAAAGAGGCACATTTTCGGAATCAGCGCATCAAGGAGGCCCTAGATACCGATTTTCAGCCAAATCCAAAGACCCCAAAAAAAGTTTTTAATCGTTTGGATGGTTGGCATGAGTTGGCATGGACCTGATGATGACAGTGTTGTCGAAAGCTTGTCTCTTTTGTTTCTCTTTGGTAAACTAAAGAACCAATACAATTTTTGGCATGTTATTGATCATTTTCACATCAATTTTGACTATAACCCCAAAAAAATTGCTGCTGAAATCGATATATGCTGCTGAAATGTTAATGGATCGTTAACTCGTTAACGGTGCAAAACACCACCCAAAAGAGGCATATTTTCGAAATCAGTGCATCGAGGAGGCCCTGTACACCGGTTTTCAGCCAAATCGAAAGACCCCGCCGTTTCCCTTTAAAATGTTAATTGGTCATTAACTCGTTAACGGTGAAAAATACCACCCTAAAGAGGTACATTTTCGGAATCAGCATATCGTGGGGGCCCTGTACACCGATTTAAAGCCAAATCGAAAGACCCCAAAAATTTGCTGCTGAAATCGATATATGCTCCTGAAATGTGTAACGGATCGTTAACTCGTTAAGGGTGCAAAATTCCACCCCGAAGAGGCATATTTTCGAAATCAGCGCATCGAGGAGGCCCTGGATACAGATTTTCAGCCAAATCAAAAGACCCCGCCGTTTCCCGTTAAAATGTTAATTGGTCGTTAACTCGTTATCGGTGCAGTAGTGGCCTGACCTTGGCCCGGGCCGGAGGTCGGTCCCGGCGCTCCGGTGACATGCCGCGCGAGTGAGGGGCGCGCCACTGGCAGCGGGCGGCCGGCCGCCGGACAGTGAACGGTCACTGGCAGACGAAGCATAACGCCGAGATTTACGAGTGCTTGTCGAACGCCTGGTCACGTAGAGTGATGCGTCGTGACGATCAGTGACTGGTGAGTCAGCAGAGACGTGATCGTGGTCGCTATTCGGTCAGTGGCGGCGGTGTTGGAGTCTTGGGCCGTCTGATCGCGGGGCTGAGCTGGCCGCGGACCCGGATCAGCCATAGACGGACAGAGGCCGCGTGACGGACGCGTCTGCCGCCATACGTCAACGTAATGTCTCTCGTCATGACGCAGGCATCGGATACGGCCGCGTCGGATATCGACTCAGTTTTCGGTGACGCCGAAGAGTCAACATTCGTCACGCCAACACCGAGGGGCGGACGGAAGCGGCAGTCGTCGGTTCCCGAAATGGTGAGAGCGCTGGAAGTGAAAGAGCAGCGGAAAAGCAAACGAGTGAAGCACGCAAGTAAGGAAAGCTCACCAGCCCATAGTGATTCACACAGCTGCCGTCTTGATGATGTGTCGCTTGCGGCCATGAAAGACATCATGGACGCCGGAATAGCCAAAGCGCTTAAAATCATGGACGCGAAATACGAGGCTTTGGAGAAGAGGTTAGAGGTTTTGGAAAGCGAGCTAATGGACAAAACAACAGAGACAGAACAGCTAAAAGCAACGCTAAACAAAACGGAAAACACTGTCCAGGAGCTCTCAAAACAAATAGAAAGCATGGACATAAACCGGAGGATAAACACTCTCATACTGAGGTGTGAAAGCTTCGGAAAACGGACAAACGAAGAGAACATAGAGGACAAAGTAATTCAGGAACTGGCCGGGCGATTTCCCGACATCAAGATCACGAACCAAGACATTCAAACGGTTCACAGACTTCAAGGCGACTACACAGTGATATGTAAATTCGTGAAAACCAGCATGAAGAACCAGCTGTACGAGCGGCGTCTAGACATGGCTCGAAAGTCACGGGAGGGTGGAAGGAAACCGGTTCCACTCTTCATAAGCGAGTCGCTGACAGCCGCCAACCAGCAAATCTTCAATTATCTGCTGGACGAAAAACGGAAAGGAACCATCTACACTGTGTTCACGAGAAGAGGCCTCGTGCATGTCAAGACGGCCTTCAACGAACGTTCCCGCCGTGTGGACACTATGAACCAGGCCCGCGACATCACACGAGGCCTGTCGGCGGCGGGCCTCCGTGAGCGGGCGGGACGGCCGCCGGCGAACGGCGGGCCGGGACCAGCTGCCGCGGCGGACCAGCGGGACCAGCGGCAGGGGCCGCTCAGCTCCGGGGCGCGGCCGGGCCGGCCGGGTCAGCCCCGGGCTGCGGCTCTGCGAGAACCGCTGGACCCGTCCCCTGCCGCAAACCCGCGGGTCCCAGTGACAGCTCAGCAGGGTGGTACGGAGCTGTCAGCTGCGGAGAGCTGGCCAGATCGGGGAGAGAGTGCCGGCGGCGGCGGGGACCGTCCGACTGACGTCTAAAGGCTCCCTGTCTGCAGGCATGGCATGGCGATGCGCCTACGGCTACAATTTTCGGTGAAGTATGATATATAGAGAGAGAAAAGTGCAAGAGCCGTTTGTCAGCTACTCGTATTGCTAACTAGTCGTGAGAGGATCGATACCGAGTCGTCAGTCATTATTTTTTCATTTATTGTGTCAAGCAATTCGCTGTTTGGTTAGAGGACTCAAGCTCAATGTCTCTTCTTTTGCACCCATGAGCCAGGTGGTGTCTTTGCACCCGTCAAGGCGCTACCGGTGCGCGCGTCTAGCTATCTGTCATGATTAGTTTGTAAGTTAAGTTCTAAGATATCTACCTGTTACTTGTGTAGCTAGGATTGTTACAAGTAGATAATGTATAGACTATTGTCATTTATGCTTAGTTGGCGTGTAACCACGAGCGGTCGCTGATCGGAGCGACCTCTATATAGGATTAGGCTAGACAAGACGGCGCCACATGGTCTGGCGGGACAGTTTCCAATGTTAGGAAAACCGGCGTGCCGGCTGCCCGGCCGGGGGACGGTTTCGGGACTGTCGATTCGGAACGGAACGGGCCGGGGGCTTGAAAGGTCACAGGGTGGGGTGTAGAGGGTCCGTGGGATAATAGCGGGAGAAACGCGGTGAACTGAGACGGGGCAGCGAATCTGATAAATGACAAAAACGACTTCTAATGCGACCAGACTGAAAGTGGCAACACTAAACGTGAACGGCCTCAGGTCGAGCAGCACTTGTGTCTCGAAGAGAAGAAAAATTTTCTCCTGGTTCAAGCAACTTAAAGTAGACATAATTTGTTTACAAGAGACTCACTCAGACGAATGTACCGAAAGCATATGGCGGAACGAATGGGGAGGATTAGGTTTCTTCGCAAGCGGCTCAGAGAGAAGCCGCGGAGTGGCGATTCTAGTGAAACCAGGCCTACCTATCAGAGTAAACAAAGAGCATAAAGATCCAGAGGGCAGATTCATAATAATCGAAATAGATTATCTTGGGGTAAAAGCAACGCTTGGGAATGTGTATGGTCCAAACACCGATGATCCCGCAGTTTTTGAGCAGCTGTGCGCAGCCTTAGGAGCGTACAGTAACGAAATCATGATATTGGCGGGAGACTTCAATTTCTGTATGGACATTAAGCTGGATAGGATAACTTTAACTACCCGATTAAGAAATCATACGAAATGTAGAGAAATAGTTTGCGGCTTTGCCGAGGAAAACAACTTGGTAGATGCATGGAGAGCTGTCAATCCGTACGCGCGAAAATACACATTCGAGAGGACAAATCCACCGTCGAGATCGAGAATAGACTTTTTTCTTGTAAGTGAATCTTTACTTAACACAGCAAGCGGATTAAGGGCAGAAATAACGGATGGATACTTAGCAGACCACAAGATGGTACAGGTTGAACTAGAATTAAGTGCTTCCCCACGGGGAAGATCGTATTGGAAATTTAACAACGCTCTTTTAAAAGAAGACGGCTTTGTAGAGATGATAAAAGCAAGCATTCCGCGTATCCTAGAGACAAATAATCGTCCCGAATGTTCACGAATTTTGCTGCTAGAAACGGTTCTGACGGTAACCCGAGGGGACATTATCTCTTACGCAAGCCAGAGGAAAAAAAGACTGCGAGCGAATTTCGAAAATTTGGAAGAGAAAATTAGTAAACTAGGGAAGAAAGACAGATTGAGCGACGTAGAGAAAGAGGACCTTAAAAAAGCGACAAGCGACAGGGACGACCTCATTACAGAAATTACGAGTAGCAACATTTTCCACGCAAGAGTTAGGTGGAGGCGATGTGGCGAACGCGGTTCCAAGTACTTCCACGACCTGAAAAAGCGTAATTTCATTAACAGCGGAACTAAAGCTTTAACGTTGACGCACAGCAAAAACAGCAGCGTTATGTCAGAAGACGTAAGCGAAATGCTTACGGAATGCCAAGCGTTCTTCGAGGAGATGTATCGCGCTCCGTCTGAGAGATTACATGAAAACGAAAGTGAACTCTTTTTCGCAAACATTCAGAAACTTACAGAAAGAGAAGCTAAATGTTGTGAAGGCCGTATAACGCAACTAGAAATTCAGACAGCGTTATCCAGTTTAAAAAATGGAACATCCCCGGGTCCGAACGGCTTCACCGTTGAATTTTTCAAGTTTTTCTGGAACGAACTCAAAGATATTGTAACTGAAGCATTTCAGGAAATACAAAGAAAAGGCGTATCAAAAACAAGCTTTAAAAAGAGCGTAACGATATTGATCCCGAAACGAGGAAAAGATCAACGTTTCGTAGAAAATTTAAGACCAATTAGTTTATTAGACGTTCTATATAAAATATTTACCAAGTTAATAGCGCTAAGAATCGGCAAAGTCATTAAAACATGTATCCACGAGGACCAAACAGGTTTTATAAAAGGTCGCTATATAGGCGAAAACGTACGACTTATTCTCGACATTAGAGATCATTGCTTGGAACAACATATGAATGCATTACTTCTGGCTTGTGATTTTAAAAAAGCCTTCGACTCTGTCCGATGGGATTATCTGGAGCAGGTCTTGCAAAAATTTGGTTTTGGTCCCGATCTACTAAATCTGGTCAGCTGTGTTTATTCTTCAAGAGGGGAAGAAAATTTACCTCAGGCTACGGTACAACTGAACGGCTTTCTTTCCGAGCCGTATTCAATTGGGAGAGGTGTAAGACAGGGCTGCCCTTTAAGCTGTTATTTATTTCTGCTCTGCATAGAGCCTCTCCTATCAACTATACGGTCCTCAAAGGACGTTCGTGGCATCGCCGTAGGAGGTACCGAGATCAAGGTTTCGGCATACGCAGATGACGTAACAGTTTTGCTGGACGGTTCGTCTGCCTCACTGAGCGCTTGTTTGAACATCTTCGAACAATTTGAACCCGTCTCCGGACTGCACCTTAATCGGAGCAAAACAAGGCCGTTTTGGACAGGTAAAAACGCTACTGAAATGCCTCCCATATGTGAGAATTTAAACCTCGACTGGGGCCATAAAGAGGTCGAGATACTAGGTATAACAATACCTTCAGACCCCGCCGTCAACATAGGAGATTTTAATTACGCTGCTAAGATTGATAAACTGAAGGCTCGCCTATCACTGTGGTCCACTAGATATCTTACTCCATACGGAAGGGTTCATCTAGTGAAGACAGAGGCCCTCTCCCAATTGATATATCTAATGACAGTATTGCCATGTCCGTCCAAGCCGTTAATTAGCACGATCGAGAAAATAACATTTAATTTTATATGGGGCGGAAAGAGAGACAAAATCAAAAGAGCAACACTCCGTAGTAAATACAAAGCTGGAGGACTCCAAGTCCCGGACATATGCTCGCAGGCGAACATCCTGAAGATGATCTGGATTAAAAAGTATAAAGATGTAGATATTAACGCAAACTGGAAGGAAGTATTGAAGAAAAAATTCACGCCGTTTCAACAATTCGATATTTTCGATTACAATCTATCAAAGAAAGTTATTCACGAAACAACGACAAGTACTTTCTGGAGAGAGGTACTCGCAGCTTGGGCCTATATAAGCCAACCAGATCCAGTGACAGGGGAACAAGTGCTCAAACAAACAATCTGGCTAAATAAAAACATGAATGTAGAGAGAAAAAAAGTTTTTAGCAGACGCAATCTCCTCCAAAAAGGCATAAAACAAATAGAGCATGTCTACAACCTATTAGAAAGACGTCTACTGACCGCTTCTGAAATTTCGGTTAAATATACGATTCATCCGATGACGGCATCAGCCTTACTGAAGTCGATACCGGGCATATGGAAAAACATTCTACAAAGAGACAAGCCGAGCGTTTCCACTGAGCAACCGGAGACTACCTCGCGGCTGATGACTGCAACAAGAGTGGCAAAATGGGCATACAGTGAACTATTTAAATTCAATTGTCGTCCTGAGAAGGCAATATCAAAGTGGGAGCGTGAGCTACATATACCGAGAAACTTAAGTTGGGAAAAGGTTTTTGCAGGAATTTACGCGACATCCGACGACATATCATTACGATGGTTGCAGCTGCGAATAATCCACAGAATCATCCCAACTAACAAACGCCTAAAACTGTTCGGGATATTGCAGTCGGATCGGTGCCAGCATTGCCCATCGGTTGAGGAAGATATAACCCATTTATTTTGGTCATGCCCCGAGGCACAGAAGCTCTGGGATACCCTGGGTCGAGTCTGCAATATTCGGTCTCAATTCAACGCGACACAAGTGCTGCTCAACATATCAGAAGGCACAGCCACATTTCCTGCGCCATCTATCAATCTACTGGTTCTCATTACAAAACAATATATTTGGCAGTGCCACAGGCGATCAATGAAGCCTGAAATACAGGGGCTGGCGTCTAACATTTTTACTAAATTTAAAGTCGAACACTATATTAGCAAACTGGCAGGCAATGATTCGGCTTCCCAATCATTTAAGCCAATCCTTGACGCCCTGAAGCGTTACAACGAAGGTAGCCGGGAGGGTGCGCGCCCCCGGGGTGCCGGGCGGGTGTTGGGTGAAACGGGGCGCGAAGTCCGCGGTCGTTGATTCCATAAATCCCGGCCGGCTGTCCGCGGCTCGCGTGCCGGCTCGGCGGAGCGAATGCCGCCCCGCAACAGAGGGACAGCCCCGCACGCGGAAGTGTTGAAGTGTGTGCGGGTGCATCTATGTGTGTGTTTGGGTGGGTTGGGGGGGGAGGGGAAGAATCCGATACTGTGTTCAGATATAGAGTGATGATTGTGTAAATAAACGGAAAAAAACTCGTTATCGGTGCAAAATACCACCCCGAAGAGTAACATTTTCGGAATCAGCGCATCGGGAAGGCCCTGTATACTGATTTTCAGCCAAATAGAAGGACTCCGCCGTTTCCCGTTAACCCGCGCCCGGCTGGGGGTCCTGGATTTCCACGCCCTGCTGGGGGGGGGGGGTGTTTGAACACCCCCTTGTAACTCGGCTCCTGGGCCACGTAGCGATACGCGGAAGGCGGCGTTCGAAAGAGCGTCAAAAATAATGACGAAATCACTTGGTCAATTTTTTGGTCAGGTCAAAGGTCAGGTCACCAGAGGTCATTGAAGGCAAAATTTCGCCGATTTTCAGGTCGAATGTCGAAAATTTCCAAGAAGCCAACGCATAACTCGGGAACCAATAGAGCTACAGCGCCGCGGAAAGCGCATTCGATAGCCCTATTAACGCCCTTTCTGAGTAATATTCTCTGATTTGACCTAACGTCAACGGTTTTGCCTGCAGGGGGCAAAAACTGCAAAAATAGCCGATTTTTTCGGAAACAGTTTTTCTGCAATAACTTTTGACCCAAGCCTTGTCCGAGCTTACTTTTACCAACATTGTGTTCCTCTCGTCAAGACGCATCGAATGAACTATAATTGACCTTGAAAGGTCAGCTTGAAAATTTGACCTCAGGTCAAGGTCATGACCTGACCGGAAAGGGCCATGTTGCATATCAGTCGATCCGTATCGTCGAGCTGAACACATCTAAGGCGTTTTCATCGCTCTAGCATGCCTCTATCAAAAGTTATTTGCGAAAAACTGTTAGATACCATTCGTGACCTAAGATGACCTCAGGGCATAAGCAAGGGTCACGGACACCATTTTCATGTTTAGTGTGTCTAAACCACTTGTAATTCGGTGTTTGGGAGTGTTTATAATGTCTTTCATCCAAAAGAGGCGCATTTCAATTTTCTCCCATTGACTTATAATGGGCAGGTCGCAAAATTGACCTGACCTTAGGTCATCGATATCAAAATTCTGAGATAAACATTTTGTACATGCTATTGCTCTTAGCAATCGCTGAAAGTTTCAAAGCGATCGGTCACTCGGTGTAGCTATGACAGACATTGAAACTTTTTATGAGGTGAGGTCACTTCAAGTGACCTGGTGACCTGACCTTGAATGACCTTGGTCTGAAATTTTCACAACATGTGTAGAATTGATGTATGATAAGGTGTACCAAAAACGGCGGCGCTCCGTGCTGCCGTTTTTGAGATATTCGCGAAAAACCACAAGGGGGGTGTTCAAACACCCCCCCCCCAGCAGGGCGCGGGTTAAAATGTTAATTTGTCGTTGACTCGTTAACGGTGCAAAAAAAAAAACACCCCAAAGAGGTACATTTTCGGAATCAGCGCATCATGGAGGCCCTAGATACCGATTTTCAGCCAAATCCAAAGACCCCAAAAAATTTGCTGCTGAAATCGATATATGCTGCTGAAATGTTAATGGATCGTTAACTCGTTAACGGTGCAGAATACCACCCAAAAGAGGCATACAGGTTGGACCAAAAAGGATGGAAACATTTTGAACTCGCATAAAATATGCGTTATTGCCTGCAGGTAACTGAAAATGATACCAAACGAGAGTACATTTCGTGGAAATTCATAATGACATCTCTCTCATCTACTTTCTCTCGTTTTCAGTCTCCCACAGCAAATGTTCGAAGAGGCCACTTTTGCGAGACAGGCAAAGAGCGGTCCGCCTGCCGGCTGACGCGATAGCCCGACGACACATGTCCGCTGGTTTGACTCACACAGCCTTGGTGATCGCTCTCTTCAGATAAAAGAGGCCTACATAACCTTCCTTGTAGACCTGGCCCTGAGATGACTCCACAGGAAAGGAATCCATAGGTCAGATGAGAAGACAGACAGGCCAGTTCCACTTCGGTTCGAGGATGGGAGCGACAACACCGTGGCTGACGACCAAAAGTGCTACCAAGCGACGCTAAAGAAGTTGTTGAAGTAGCCCAAACGAAGTATGGCAGTCTCATGGACCTCATGTGATTCCATCCCGACGGTGCGCCTCCTCACATCGCGAAACAACGCTCAAGTGGATCGAGAACCACTTTGGTGACCGGCTGATATCCCGCAGTGCCTGTCGGAACTGGCCTGTCTGCTCACCTGACCTGACCCCGATGGATTTTTTCCTGTGGGGTCACCTCAGGCCAGGTCTTCAAGGAAGGTTCTAAAGGCATCTGTTACCTGAAGAGAGTGATCACCAAGGCTGTGCGAGCCAAACCAACGGACATGTGTTATCGGGCTATCGCGTCAGCAGCCAGGCGGGCCGCTCTGTGCCTGTCTCGCAAAAGTGGCCTCTTCGAACATTTGCTCTGGGAGACTGAAAGCGAGAGAAATGTATGTATGTATGTATGTATTTACGATCATGGGCGATCCACACATGGCGTGGCGATTACTGCCCAGAGTCTGTGTCGGGTATATGCATGCAGGAACAAAGATCAGTCAAACAACAACAACACACACACACACACGCACACACAGGAAGACTATATGCACGATTTCTAACATACCGTGTACTTATATACAAGACGAGTGCCTAATTCAGGTTATCACGATGGTCTATCGTTTTTCCACAGAGACTTGACAGCGCGTGCGAATTTAGAGGGTGGCAGCTGTGAAAGTTCGGGAGGTAGGTCGTTTAGGAGCGCGGCGGCACGGTAACTGAAACGCCGCTTACCGGTTTCTAGTCGGGGACGCTGGAGCTGGAGAAGGTTATCCTGACGTGTATTTCTATCCCTGGTTGAGGAGTCCCGGTTTCTGGCAAACATAGAGGCAAGTGCTACCGGTTCGCCGTAGTGTATCGCCTTACGTGCAGTGGCCATAGTTTGAAGTTTGTACATATATTCGGGCGGCATCCAGTTGAGTTTCTCGCGCAGGTCAGTGACGTGGTCGAATTTGCGGCGGCCAAAAATAACTCGAGTAGCGAAGTTCAGGATCTTTTGGAGTCGATTCAGGTTCTTTTTTGTTCCATTTCCGTAAACTGAGAGGCAGTAATTTACTCGGGAGATGACTAAAGCTGTAACAATGGTTTTGATGACCCCATCGGGAAGACAGTGCCGCACATGGGAGAGGCCGATGAGCAGGCCCATACACCTCCGGCTGAGCTCGGATATATGGGCTTCCCAGGTCAGACAGCTGTCAAAGACCACGCCGAGGTTTCCTTCCTGCGCACATGGTTCCAGCTCCGCGTCACGAAACGATACGACGACTGGGGGCAAGTGTTTTAGATTTTGACGGCTGCCGAATATCATAAGTTGCGTTTTGCTCGCGTTAACCTTCAGGGCGTTTGAGTGGAACCATTTGTTCAGTGCTTCTAGTGAGGCCTCCATGCGCAAAATAAGGCCACTTACATTGTTTTTTGGACCACTCACTAGAAGCTGGGTATCATCTGCATATTGGAAAACGCATGCATCATCGGCGTGAAGCGCCAAATCGTTTGAGAAAATCGTGAATAAAAGAGGACCCAGGGCCGAGCCTTGAAACACGCCCATAGTGTTAGGGAGTGGTCGTGACAGTACCCTGCGCTGGAGTCCATCGGTCATTGAAACGCTTTGTGTGTGACCTTTTAGATATGATTTAAACCAAGGAGTTTCGATGCCGTACAGTGCGAGTTTGTCGAGAAGGAGTTTGTGATCTATGACATCGAAACATTTGCTGAGATCGATAAGGCATAGGAAAGATATTTCTCCCCTGTCCGTGGCCGCTAGGATGCGGTCGGTGACGGACAAAAGTGCTGTTTCAGTTGAATGCTGGGGTCGGAAGCCGTGCTGACTAGATGCCAAAAGGTAATTTTGAGAGAGATAGTGTTGTAGCTGCTGCTGGATGACTCGTTCAACAACTTTCATGATAACTGGTACTAGAGAAATGGGTCGAAAGTTGCTGGGGTCAGATGGGTTTCCGGATTTGAAAATGGGATGGACTATGGAATGCTTCCATTGGTCGGGGATGTCAGATTTCGAGATGCAGGTGTTAACGATGTGCTGTATGACGCTGCCAATAGCCAAGAAACTGGTTTTTAGCATGCGGATGCACACACCGTCCGCTCCGCAGGCGGCTGAGTTCCGCATTCTGAAAACCGTGCATTCGAGCTCACCGAGAGAGATAGGCCTCGGCTGAAAACCGCATGCGCCGACGCGTGGCAGCCGTGCGTTTGTGTAGGTACCTGTGTTTTGGTTTCGGATCTCGGTAGCAATACGGGGGCCTACGGACACGAAAAATGAGTTTAGTTCGTCAGCGGTTACATCGGGTTGAACTGTTTTGTTTCCTTTTTTACCGGCTATGACTGATTTGATTCCCTGCCACACCTTGTTGGGGCCACGTTCGCTAATTTCCCGCTGAATCACGTTGCGCCGGTCACGGCGAACGGCAGAACGGACTGAACGATTCAGGTCTTTGTAAACTGTAGATGCCCGACCATGCAGACGTAGTGCGGCGCGCCGTTGGGCCATGATATCACGGGTGGAGGCTGAGACGGGGGGAGCGGTGGGGTTTCTAATGGTCAGGTTCTTTAAAGGGGCATGGACACGTGCAAGCTGGGTCCCAATTGACTTTTGCACGGCACCCTTTTCGCCGGTCTCTAGCGGTGTACCGAATTTAATCTGAATCGGCCCAGCCGTTTCCAAGATCTGGAAGCGACCCCTACACGTGCGCACGTGCAGCTGCACCCCAACCGTGGCACATGAAAATACATACTTACTGACTTGTGCACGGCACCCTACTAACCAGTCTCTAGTGGTATGCCAAATCTAAGCACAATCGGCCCGGCCGTTCTCGAGATCTGGAAGCGTCAGCCTACACGTGCGCACGTGCAAAATGACTCCCATCTGACTTGTGCACGGCACCCTACTCGCCGATCCCTAACGGTGTGCCAAGTTTGATCACAATCGGCCCAGCCGTTCTCGAGATCTGGAAGCGTCACCCTGCCCGTGCGCACGTGCAGCTGCACCCCAACCGTGACACATGGAAATGCATTGCGTGGCAAGTGCCTACAACCATGCCAAGTATCAGCGCAATCGGCAAACTAACTACAGAGTTATTAGACTTGTTACCGAACTGACACCTCTTCGTTTTGCACGTGGCACGTGCATTAGGGGTCACCCATACGCATCGAGAACAGCACACTACGTGTAATAAAGGAAGAAGCTATCCCAAACAAAAGACCGCGAGTGAATCGTTCCAGTGGTTGCAGAGATATAAGGTTTGTAAAGGCACCCCACAGGCGGCCTACTGCTAATATTTAGCAATAATCAGTGTCGCATCCGCACACGGGAGGTATCGCCGTCACCTGTTCGTATACTCTAATGTGGTTGGGTTCAAGTCACAGTCGAGCCCTGATTTTTTACAGCTTTTCTTAAAAACGGCACATCGTGTGGTGACGTTCTATACATTGTTGGATAGAGCATCGAAAGTTGTATATTTTATTACCTTTTCACTTTGATACATAAGCAATGTAAAAAGTTATTAAGCAACAAAGACGCTCCCATTGACTTTCCATGTTAAAAATTTTAAATTTCAAATTAACTTTATAAGAAAAAATGAGTTATGCCAGCTTAACGAAGCATAACGGCATGTACAATACTCTTTCCTCTACAAGATATAAGAATATGGGCGAAATCTATCTCTAAAATTTTGTACAAAGATCGAATGAAAATGTCTCTGCAAAGTCTCGACATCGCCGTCCATTGACTTAACATGGGACACAGCAAAATTCCAACTTTGACCTCGCGCAAAGACACGTTCCGAGATTCTGAGGGGTATACGGCGCACACGGGCGTGTACCTGAACGTGTTTGCCATAAAATGCTGGGATGAAAACCACCCCTTTCTTGGCTCGTTTTTCCGCCATTCGCGATCGCGCAAAAAGTGTCCAAAACCCCGTTGACTTAACATGGGGAAAATGGAATCGCACGTGCCACGCGCAAAAGACTTCTTAGCGAGTAGCGACCGGTGCCATCAGGTAGATCGCCTGCGGGAGCCCATACCCTGAACTTTTTACGAAGATTGTACATTTCGTCTAGGCCCCCGTCAAGTTGTACTGATTCGCGGCCAGACTTGCAAAACATACCCCGGACAACGACCGCTCCGGTTGTTTTTCAATAGAAAAACACAATTCTAACGAATAGTGTTTGTCTTCTCAAACCAGCATCTGCGATGCTGGGCTCCGCATCGCGGGACCGCAGGTTGTTTGAGCAAGCACCTTTGTAAACGCAGCAAAAACGCCCGCCGCCAAACGAGAGGATGAGCCTTGCACGTGCAGACCGGAGTCGGTGTGCTACGGACTGACGTGCACGGCACCCTATTCGCCGGTCTATAGCGGTGTGCCAAATTTGAGTGCAATCGACCCGGCCGTTTTCGAGATCTGGAAGCGACACTCTGCACGTGCGCACGTGCAGCCTGGGCCCCAATTGACTTGTGCACGGCACTCTATTCGCCGGTTTCTAGCGATGTACCAAATTTAATCTGAATCGGCCCAGCCGTTTCCAAGATCTGGAAGCGACCCCTACAGGTGCGCACGTGCAGCTGCACCCCAACCGCGGCACATGAAAATACATACTTACTGACTTGTGCACGGCACCCTACTAACCAGTCTCTAGTGGTATGCCAAATTTGAGCACAGTCGGTCCAGCCGTTCTTGAGATATGGAAGCGTAAACCTGCACGTGCGCACGTGCAAACTGGGTCCCATCTGACTTGTGTACGGCACCCTACTCGACGAGCCCTAACGGTGTGCCAACTTTGATCACAATCGGCCCAGCCGTTCTCGAGATCTGGAATCGTCACCCTGCCCGTGCGCACGTGCAGCGGCACCCCAACCGTGACACATGGAAATGCATCGCCTGGAAAGTGTCTACCTCCATGCCAAGTTTTAGCGCAATCGGCCCAGTAATTACCGAGCTCTTGCGCTTATTACAAAACAGGCACCTCTTGGCTTTGAACGTGGAACGTGCGTTAGGGGTCACCCATATGCATCGAGAGTAGCACACTATGTGAAAGAAGGGAAAAAGCTACCGGCCACACAAAAAACCGCACGTGTATCAGCCCAGTGGTTGCCGAGATATAAGTCGTACAAAAACGTCCCCACGGCGGCCGGCCGCTATTTAGCAGTAAAATCGTGTCGCATCCTTCTATGGGAGGTATCCCCGTCACCTGTTCGTATACTGTCTGAGCAAAGGCCATACGTTACGGTCCAAACTCCATAGTGAGGCGGACATACGAATTTACGAGAGTTTAGCGACGAAATGATTCACTTAATTGTTAAGTAATCGGTACCATTAGGTACGCCATAAATTTTCTCTAGCATCTCACCGTAGATGCAGTAACAAGTGCTTTACTTTTCAATGTATATTGCGGGCGGCGGCGGCGCCACCTGTCCTCGTGTCCGCCTGACAGCGTAACGATATAGGTCTGAGCTCAAATCTCGGTAATGTCGTGCTTTTTTACTATATTTCTCAAAAACGGCAGCACGTGCAATAACGTTGTATATATCATTGGAAAGAGCATCAAAAGTTGTATAAAATATCAACTTTTGACTTAAACATATCTTAAACGTAAAAAGTTATTAAGCAGCAAAGACGCTCCCATTGACTTTCCATGTTAAAATTTTTCATTTTTAAACGAGCTTCAAAAGAGCAAACGAATTCTGACAGCTTAACGAAGCATAACAACATGTTCTATGGTCTTTTCTCAACAAGTCCTGAAAGTTAAAGCAAAATCGTATCATATAATTTTGTACAATGAGCGAATGAAAATGTCTCTGCAAAAACGCCCATTGACTTAACATGGGGAGCGAAAAAAGTTCAACTTCAAACTCGTGCAACTCAAGTTAACGAATTCTGACGGGTATACGGCGCACACTGGCGTGTACCAGAACGTGTTTGCCATAAAATGCTGGGAAGAAAACCACCTCCTTCTTGGCTTGTTTTCCCGCCATTGGCGATCGCGCAAAAAGTGTCCAAAACCCCGTTGACTTAACATGGGGAAAATGCAATTGCACGTGGCACGCGCAATGATTTTTGTTGCGAGTAGCGACCGGTACCATCAGGTAGATCACCTGCAAAAGTCTATACCCTGAAATTTTTACGATCCTAAACGCAAAACTCTAGGCCCCAATCAAGATGTCTCGATTCGCTGCCAGACTTTCAAAACATAGCCCGGAGAAGGACCGCTCCGGTTGTTTTTCAATAGAAAAACACAATTCTAACGAATAGTGTTTGTCTTTTCAAACAACCTGCGGTTACTGGGCTCCGCATCGCGGGACCGCAGGTTGTTTGAGCAAGCACCTCTGTAACGGCGCAAAAACGCCACCCGCCAAACGAGAGGATGAGCCTTGCACGTGCAGATCGGAGTGGGTGTGCTACAGCACCCTACTAACCGGTCTCTAAAGGTGTGCCGAATTTGAATGCAATCAGCCCAGCCGTTTCTGAGATCTAAAAGCCTCACCCTGCACGTGCGCACGTGCAAGCTGGGTCCCAAATGACTTGTGGACGGCACCCTAGTTGCCGGTCTCTAGCGGTGTACCGAATTTAAGCTCAATCGGCCCAGCCGTTTTCAAGATCTGGAAGCGACCCCTACACGTGCGCACGTGCAGTTGCACCCCAACCGAGACACATGAGTATACATACTAACTGACTTGTGCACAGAACCCTACTAACCGGTCTCTATAGGTGTGCCGAATTTGAATGCAATCGGCCCAGCCGTTCCTGAGATCTGGAAGCGTCACCCTGCACGTGCGCACGTGCAACCCGGGGCCCAGCAGACCTGTGCAAGACACCCTACTACGCGATCTCTAGCGGTGTGCCAAATCTGAGCACAATTGGCCCGGCCGTTCTCGAGATCTGGAAGCGTCACCCTGCACGTGCGCACGTGCAGTTGCACCCCAATCGTGGCACATGGAAATGCATACTAAATGACTGCAACCTACTGATCGGTATCAAGCGTTATGCCAAATTTGAACACAATCGGTCCAGCCGTTCTCGAGATCTGGAAGCGTCACCCTGCACGTGCGCACGTGCAGTTGCACCCCTACCAAGACACATGGAAATGCATCGCCTGGAAAGTGTCTACCTCCATGCCAAGTTTTAGCGCAATCGGCCCAGTAATTACCGCGAGCTATTGCGCTTATTACAAAACAGGCACCTCTTGGCTTTGCACGTGGAACGTGCGTTAGAGGTCACCCATATGCATCGAGAGTAGCACACTATGTGAAAGAAGGGAAAAAGCTACCCCACACAAAAAACCGCACGTGTATCAGCCCAGTGGTTGCCGAGATATAAGTCGTACAAAAACGTCCCCACGGCGGCCGGCCGCTATTTAGCAGTAAAATCGTGTCGCATCCTTCTATGGGAGGTATCCCCGTCACCTGTTCGTATACTGTCTGAGCAAAGGCCATACGTTACGGTTCAAACTCCATAGTGAGGCGGACATACGAATTTACGAGAGTTTAGCGACGAAATGATTCACTTAATTGTTAAGTAATGGGTACCATTAGGTAGACCATAAATTTTATCTAGCATCTCACCGTAGATGCAGTAAAAAGTGCTTTACTTTTCAATGTATATAAAGACTTGCTCAGCTCAATCAGTTCACTCTGTATTGGCTCAAGCCGTATCATGCGAACGCAATACAAACTAGAGCACCGACAGCGCAGCGCTCCCCAACTCACTGCTTGCCCAGTCCACCCGGGCCGCCGCCACGACGGCCCCCCGCAAGTAGGCATCCCGCACTGCACCGACAGCCGCGGGCGACCAGCTGACCGGCCAGCTGACCGGCCAGCAGCCGGCGGGCGGCAAGCCGCGGATGGCCGACCCGCCGCACACTGGTCGGAAAAGCTCCAGCGAGAGACCAGCGGCCTTTCCGCAAAAGTTTTTTGCTTGTTATTCCACAACTAGTGAAGCAAACTTCATAAAACTTTGCATACCTTCTCTGTCATATGTAAGCTATCATTTGGATGTCAAGCACTAAATATATGACGTGAATCTGTTAAGTTATGACGTCATAATTGAGTATAATACAGGATCTAGCACCACTTTAAGTCAACAAGGGAAATTGGGAGCTGCTATTCGGGCACCGGGAATGGTTTCATGCACTCCTTGCAAGGTCCAGTGCTTGACTTTAGCATTGTTGACTTTGCGTGACGTCATTTATGACGTCACTAAGGCCATATAAGTTTTTCGTCAATAACTCCTGATCAGATGGAGCTAGAGAGTCGGGAAAGCCACCATTGGACTCAGGAAGACCTGCCGAATCGAATGATATGCAATATGACCTCCTTCAACCATTTTCGTGACCTGAGGGGCTTCGACCTGACCTTGACCCGAGGTTAACACCTTAAAGGGACCCTCCCACCTTCAAAAAAGTTTATGAATTGGCATGAAAGTGATGTCGCTCGGTTCAGAAAGAGCGAAAACGAATATCTACCAAATTTCACCGAAAAATATTCACCGGTTTTCAAGATATTAGACTTTTACTATTGTTTACTTTTTGGGATCTCCGCTGTTCCTAGCGACTTTATTTGAAAGCAATAGTTTGGCAGCTGAAAGTGCGGCACTTGTTGCGCGCAAAGCAGCATATACCACCGCGTGCTACAAAACGTTTTAGTCAAACATTTAAAAATCGTTAGCTATCTGCGCTGACGTCACACATTCCTATGCATTAGCCCCTCTGAGTCAAAATGCTGCAATTTTGAATTTCAATATCTCCGATTTAAGGCATTTCTCGATGTTGTGAGTGCCGAAACCGGTAATTGTGAGCCAGGGACCCCATTTTGGCTATCTCAACTCAAATCTAATGTTAAGGTGCAGGGTCCCTTTAAGTTGACTTCACCCGAACACCAAGTATAGCATTCAACGCGCCTGAGCTAGACAAACACGATGATGCCAAAATCGCGGCAGTGCGACCATTTTTGGCAAAGTAATTAACCTAAAACCGAGCCCGTGCCTTGTGGCACTTACCTGACCTAAGAGGTCACTGGCTGACCTAAGACCTTAAAATCGGGTAGTACCTAATTTTTGCGTCTTATAACGGCACACAAGCTTGTTGTTTCTGCGAGGCTCTAGCTCAATTAGAGGCGAAACGGCGTGGGAGTTGTACCAACCCTCCCCGGTCAATATAGAAAACCAATCGGTCCGGCCAGGGTTAAATACCGGAATTGTGATCTAATGTAAAAAGACGGCCCAAGGTAACCCGACGTCAGTGACAGGTGTCCTATATTTGCAGCGTCTTATATTCACGAAAGTTTCAATTTCCACTTTCTTCAGCCGAGTGATGGTTGTCAATAGCAAGGCTCTCTAAATGCAAGCCGTAAACGCCACGCAATATGTGGAAGGCTTTTGATGTCAATACATGCATAAATGCATACATAAAACGCGCTTTTCACAAAATTCATAAACTCAAGCGCATCTGTTTTTAATGACCAGTCAACTACGCATGGATGCGTGCAGGCCACACAGGTCAGCGTAAGCCGGGCGCGGCGGCCGAGCCGAAACTGGGGCGGGGCGGGCGGTAGTTGGGTAGGAAGAGCGGCTCCTGCAAATTTTGCGCAAATATGCGCAGTTAGCTTTTATGTTGCCCTGGTGTAAATTTAAATCCTACTTCATCTCACAAAAAATCAGAGTGGAACTAGATGGGACTACCTGTTGTTTCCTTACCTAAACTTTGCAGTTATATTCCAGAATCACTGTAGGAGAGCCTTCATAAAAAAGCTATAGTACATCTTAGTTAGGGAAAAAAGTATGCCAAAAATTTTGCACTGACCAGTCGGCAACTTCATAACGAACATTTTGATGCATAATATGTGGGATTTCAATTTGGTGTCTATCAGCAATAAGACTCTGAATATCCGGCACAAGAAACCTCTTGCTCCGCGTCAGTTTCCGAGTTCTGGGATACCCCATCTTCGGGGGCTGATTACAGCTATTTTTGGTCACCCGGATTAGTTTTTTTGGCCTAAGTATAATAATTTGATCAATTTCAAATCGATCTATATAGAAAATAATCCGAAACTCCGGAATCGCCCGTGGCCTCTCGTGAGGGCGTTTCCGACCAGTGTGCGCCGGCGCGGCGAGGGAGGGGAGGGACGCAGCTGAAAGACCCGACTACATACAGGGTGTCCAGGAAAAAAAGATACTACGGAAATTAAGTCGCATTCATTAACGCACGTGCCGATTTTGTTCCAAATTTATGTGCTTATAGTGCAAGATTTGGCAAAACTCATGAGCACTGTAATGCGTCGTTGGAAGGTTGTCTGCTTGCCCTCCGAGATGGTCAACATGACCATCAGTCACCTGCAGACTGTGCTAGTGCTGGAGCTGATCCGCCGTAAGGCCGCTCACATGGAGTATCTGCTTTGAGGAGCTGCCGCAACTAACCAAAGAGTTTACATGCCATGTGGCACCTGCTGTCAGTTTTGCCATATTTTGGCGAATACAAGCATGTGCCATTTTAAAATGTTAGGTGTTTATTTTCGGAATTACAGCAAAAAATAATAATATCCGTTTTTTCTGGACACCCTGTATATATCAAAGAAACATTATATGTAATCATCGATGACGCGACATAAATCTGCTTTATTGGGGTTAGCGGTGTAGTCTGTGATGCCATCACAATGAAAATAGCCTAGTTTTGTAGAGCATCAAATTCTAATTCCATAACGACTCTCGCTAGTCCATTTTCAATTGTAAATAAGCCTTTTATTGCGATGCAAAGTCCCGAAATGGTGCCGACGGCGGCCGGTCCCCCGATGGTACCATACCATAGATGGTAAACAGGTTAGTTCACATTCCCGCCGCTATGCGGGCGGCGGCGGCGCCACCTGTCCTCGTGTCCGCCTGACACCGTAACGACATAGGTCTGAGCTCAAATCTCGGTAATGTCGTGCTTTTTTACTATATTTCTCAAAAACGGTACAACGTGCAATAACGTTCTATATATCATTGGAAAGAGCATCAAAAGTTGTATAACCTATCAACTTTTCACTTAAATATATCTATAACGTAAAAAGTTATAAAGCAGCAAAGACGCTCCCATTGACTTTCCATGTTAAAATTTTTCATTTTTAAACGAGCTTCAAAAGAGCAAACGAATTCTGACAGCTTAACGAAGCATAACAACATGTTCTATGGTCTTTTTTCAACAAGTCCTGAAAGTTTAAACAAAATCGTATCATATAATTTTGTACAATGAGCGAATGAAAATGCCTCTGCAAAAACGCCCATTGACTTAACATGGGGAGCGAAAAAAGTTCAACTTCAAACTCGTGCAACTCAAGTTAACGAATTCTGACGGGTATACGGCGCACACTGGCGTGTACCAGAACGTGTTTGCCATAAAATGCTGGGAAGAAAACCACCTCCTTCTTGGCTCGTTTTCCCGCCATTGGCGATCGCGCAAAAAGTGTCCAAAACCCCGTTGACTTAACATGGGGAAAATGCAATTGCACGTGGCACGCGCAATGATTTTTGTTGCGAGTAGCGACCGGTACCATCAGGTAGATCACCTGCAAAAGTCTATACCCTGAAATTTTTACGATCCTAAACGCAAAACTCTAGGCTGCGACCAAGTTGCCCCAATTCGCTGCCAGACTTGCAAAACATAGCCCGGAGAAGGACCGCTCCGGTTGTTTTTCAATAGAAAAACACAATTCTAACGAATAGTGTTTGTCTTTTCAAACAACCTGCGGTTACCAGCATCTGCGATGCTGGGCTCCGCATCGCGGGACCGCAGGTTGTTTGAGCAAGCACCTTTGTAAACGCAGCAAAAACGCCCGCTGCCAAACGAGAGGATGAGCCTTGCACGTGCAGACCGGAGTGCGTGTTCTACGAACTGACGTGCACTGCACTCTACGCCGCCAACCGCAAAACGCCGCAAAAAAACGGCCGCCCGCCGTCAAACGCAAAACCGCAAAAATGCGCCCGGCCGCCGCCAACCGAAAATAAACCTTTTACCGAAAACGACGCAAAAACAAAATCACCCGCATCGCGGCGGGCGGGCGATGGACGAATTTTTTATGGGCGATTTTTTTAGTCAAACTCAGACTCGGGCTCTGAGTGCAGCCTGAGTTATAGATGTCGCTGTCATTCAGCCACTGAAACAAAAGCGCCACGATTACCGTCAAATCATATTTCCTACGCGGCCAAGAAAAAAAAAATGAAGCGGAAAGTGAGTAAGTAAGACCTACCTGACACACGGTACAGTTGTTTTGAACATCACCAGTTGAACCACGAGGCATCCATATTCCATACCAACGAAAAGTTTTCCATCTCTTGGTATATTAGCCGTAGGCTAATATTCCAGGCAGCGGCACGAGGAGCCGGATGGAGGAAACATGGATGCACGCTTGGTAAGGGCAGGATAGTATATTAGGACGTGAGCTTTACCAAAAGGCATCCACGCACCGCGCTGCCCGCCCTTGACGCAATTAGCAAATAAGTTGGCTCCAAATGTGATAGCCATCTTTCAATTACGTTAATTCAAGTTCGAAAGATGATTGGTGTTACTAAAAAAAGACTACGTCAAGAGCCCGTTACGATGTAACGGAAGACAAACCAGCCACTCCACACCTAGGCAGTTTTTCACACGCATTCCTGCATTCACACTCGCCATTTCGTGCACCGGCCTGCCCGCTGCACAACGTAATATCTATGGCAACTATACTGTCTAAGGCATGATTGTTGCTCCTAATGGTTTTCTTTTTTTCACAGACTGGAGTGTGCTTTACATGAAAATATAATGTAGTAGATGATACCTGCTCATTTCATCACTAAACGTGTGAAATGTTCAAATCATGTTGGCATGTGGATAAGATCCGAGACTAGGAATTTAAAGTGTAGAAATGTCGGTGGCTGCTGGACGCATCTGCAACTGAGCTCATGGTCCTAATCATCCGCAAAAGTGACGAAACTACAGGAATGTCACGATAAAGATGCGCAGTACCCTGTATGTTCATGGCATACAGCTGCAAGCTAAGACAAAACTAGAAACGATCTTTGGGTAGAACATATAAAGTGAAGCAATACCAATGCAGAACTACTTGGAGTCACAGAAACCAGTGTGTCCAACATATCAATCAGCTAACATGGAAGGACGCATGTGTAAGGCCGCATGTGCAACTGTAATCCCTCTTGATCGACTACAAGAATGGAAAGAAAACGTCAACGGAGTAAAACTTCACCATGTGAATCTGCGTATAACTGGCATTCGTGATCAAGTATGCACAACAGATGTGAGGTGAGGACGCGGTGTCATTGCGATACAACATCAACTGATGCAATATTGGAATGCATTTTGCACTCATTCTTGCATATTGATAAGATCAAAAGTAAGGCGATAATGTGGATAAGTGTGTTGACAGATGTCGAAGACTGACGGTGATTACGAACTGCTTAACAGGCGACCGGATTGACGGTGATGCGCCTGACCGATCGTTGGAGTGCATGTCGCATCTGATGTCTATGGAAAGCGGCAAAGGAGAAAACAGGACTATGGTGAAGGGCTGTTCTAACATCACATAAAACGGGAATGAGCAGTAACACCTGCCAATGAAAGCAGTGAAAAACAGCGAAACTGCCTGTTTATCCTGCCATGGTGCTAATGCCCAAAGTCAAGTTTTGTTTGTGTGTGTGTGTGGAAAGCGGTAGGGCGCTATGCGCTAAGCTATCATCCGTTTTAGCTTTGGTATCACAATACAAGTATTAGGTGCTCGCACACTACTGCCAGTAGTTCAGTCGGTACTGAGTAGCCGCAGCTAATAACAACCTGATATTTGCTTCCTGCACAAACGTAGATGGCGGCTAGCATTATGGAAGTGTCTTTACATGATGAGTCTGATCGACGATGATGAATGAAATAATCATTTGAACTCGTTGAAAGATGACGATGTCCGGGTCACAACGAAGTGACTTAAAACTTGCAGGATGAATAACTGATGATTGGGCCGATGAATGTGGCTTGTGCTGCAGCCGAGGCCTGTGGGGACGGACGACCGGTGAGGTACAAATGGAGCAAGGAAACGAGACGTGAATGTACACCAAGCACAATGATATTTAGCTATCATAAGCGTTGACAATGGTGAATAGTCGAGCTGTTCGTCATATTGAACCTTCACGTCATAGCCATTGCAATATCAAGCTCCCCAAATTGTCATTAGCTTTCGCAGCCCAAGTCCAATATTGAGTGCTCAAAGAACTTGCCAAGGCAATATAGCTGTGAGCAGCCCGAAGTTCATGGACGGATGATGACCTTTCCCTCTAGCAAAAAGTAGACGACGTCCAGCGCTGTAGTCGAACAGTGCCACTGCCAGAAAGGGAGAAGGTTTGCGAAATTCGGTTCGAATATCGGGAATTCGGGAATTCGGTTAGATGGTTATGGAATGGACCATATTAAGGCATTTAGAATATCCTGCGCACGGTTTTCCTGAAAACCTGAAAACCGTAGATAGTGGGAAAACCTCAGGGGGGGCGGAAATCCGCCCCCCCCCCCCCGTCGGTGCGCGGGATATATTTGATTGATATGTGTAGGCACTGCTTTAAAAATGCAGTAAAACACTGAAAAGTGGAAAATCGGAATACCGATACCAAACCAAACACCAACCAAAACCGTGGAGAAATATACCGAAACCAAACCAACTTGGGAACATGAGGAAAATACCAACTTTTTACCGATTTCTTAGCCTCTTAGACATTAGCGAGGGTTCATGATACCAACAAAATACCAAACACATTAGGATTGAAATACCAAATACCGAGTTGGTATCGGTTTGGTATCGGTATACCAAAAAGTTGGTATCCGATTGACATCTCAACTGAAAACCAAAGCAACGTTGGAATGATTTTCCGTAGGTATGCGTTTAGTTAGCCAAGCAAACAAAGTCACAGGCTCTTGCACATATTACAGAGTGCTCCGGCACTGGTGTAACAAACAACTCACTTGCACTGGGGTTCGGGCTCACAGAGTAGATCCAACAGATAACAGGTCGCATTCAGCATTGCGCCGGACACTGCTGAAAATGTTGACAAGTGTCTGTCAGTAAACGCAAACATCAATCCCAATAGATAGGTACATGAAGACGATGACAAACATGTTGGCATTGTGTAGGAATGAGGACAGTAAATGATCACACAAAATGTAAAGCATTCTGCAACGTGTTGACAATGGACATTCAAATATGAATACATACCAGCCGTACGCAAGTGTCTTCGAAAATGTTGATCTCTTGATGGTGATGGAGAAGGTGTATCACGTCCACAGGCTTCAAGAAGTCGATCCATTGTCCGCATATTGTTAAATTTGGTCAACACATGTCCGTTTTCAACGCATCCGTAACCGATGGCGAGAGCATTTAAGAACGTTTGAGCATGTGACTGAAATATTCAAAGACACAAGTTGGAGGAAGGAGCAGGCGAAAAAAGAAAGATAACAACACAGTGTATGAGCATCGTGTTCCAGTGCTAAAATATAACTGAACAGGAAATGCAATATCATGTGTGGATCGCTCATGAGTGTGAACACATGCTTACATAGATGCATACCTACACTATACGAAAACATGACCGCTTTTTACGAGTGATTAACTGCTACATTCAGTGAACTGCATCATGTGGTACATGTTTGCGGGCGGAGCATGTCTACCGAATTCATCGGCAATACAATTAAAACAAACACACACATACGTAGAACTAGATGATGAGAGCTAGTGTAAGCGGGTGTACAGGTGGCTAATGTATATCTGCAGATAACTAATAGCTAGTGACAAATAAAAAAGTGCCAGCAACGGCCAGCGCAATGGGTGCTCCGTGATCGACGGTAAAATCTTCAACGGTATCGACGGTAAAGATGACTGGTAATGCACCTGTGAAAATAGGAGAAGCAACGGATGATTAGCTGACATGACAGCAAGTCGAAACGAATCGTCGATAAATATAATATGTCAAGTCCGCGGATTTCTAAGCTTATGATTTTTCGATTTCGACGACTGTGAGGTGAAATGCATTTCAGATGAGATATTCGATAAATATTACTAAAACCCTTAGAAATCAATAGGCAGAGGGTACAAGCCTACTTATTCAACGTGAATACCCACCATAAGGTCAGTTCATCCGAGTATTACCGCCTCCAAAAAATATTAGCGTTTGTAGGCATAAAGTACCGTAAAACCGTTGGAATCTTGGAGCAGAGCTGTTCGTTCAGCTAACAGCATCCTTTGATAATGAAATGGGCCGGAGGCAGAAACTGGCACTTGAGAAGCAGAGGCAGTCTCACACAGTCCAGAAGGACGTGACTGGAC
>NW_024883493.1:0-74625 GCF_019059575.1 Amphibalanus amphitrite | reverse complement strand
CTTTTCTCTCTCTCTCCTCTCTCTCTCTCTCTCTCTCTCTCTCTCTCTCTCTCTCTCTCTCTCTCTCCTTCCTCTCTCCCTCTCTCTCTTTCTCTCTCTCTCTCTCTCTCTCTCTCTCCTCTCTCTCTCTCTCTCTCTCTTTCTCCCTCTCCCCCTCTCAGTGAGGTCGTTGCCAGCCCTGCCTTCCTTCAGGTTATATCTATCGACCCAACGCTCGCTCGCCGGCGAGGGGAGCTTTATGGGGACCAGGGGGACCTTCTGGGAGGGGACCGGGACCGGGGGGACCAGCGTCTGGGGGGGGGGACCGGGGGGACCACTGTCTCGGAGGGGAGCACCGTCTCAGACGCGGTAATCAATAGCGTCTTCATTATGGTGGTGGGGTGGCGAGGGAAGTGTGGAATTGAACAGTGAAAGGGAACGGGCAGTGCAGAGAGGGTTTGTCGGCTGAGATATTGTGATTGGTTGAGTTGTGCGTAGCAGTCACTAAGATATTCAATGGTCCAATGGTGTATTTTGAATTCTGCACCTTTTTAAGCTGCGTTTGCAATAATATCACACTTTGCGAACCTTGAGAATTACTGGAACTTCACAGGTTGATGCGTGTACGAATGAACAACATTTTTCAAAACAAATTGCATTGATTTATAGATTTGGAACACCGAGGAGTCTGAGTGCACTTTAGAGTTGTGGCCTCTGTCTTTTTTATCTCTTTTTTTCTTTCAATATACCTCTCTTCCTCTTCTCCCCCTCTCTCCCCCCCCCTCTCTCTCTCTCTCTCTCTCTCTCTCTCTCTCTCTAACACACTCCCACCCCTCCTCCGCTCCCCCTCCCCACCCAAAGACCGTCCAGCATTCCTCCCACCCCTCCCCTCCCTCCACCTGTCGCGCTCCCCCCCTCTACCCCCGAGGAGAGAGGGCAGGGGAGCGGGGCGGGTTTCCATTCGCCCGCCGAGTGACGGGGGTTCGATGACCTCTAGGTTATGCGCGGGACCGGGGCCCCGACGCCCGTCTGACGCGGGGGGGGGAGCTAGGGGGGGGGAGTCTTGGACAGGTCTGGGGGTTAGACTGGGGTGGAACAGGAGCTTCAGGGAAGGGACAGGCTAGGGCCACGTGGTTGCCTTGAGGTCGTCATATGCTGGCTGGTTTTTGGAATAAGTCTACTGGATATATAATTGATGCATCCTCAAGTAAACATATTCATATTCTTGATAACAGTTTAGCTTGAACAAGTGAGCACCTCATGTCTTATGTGCCTGGATTAGCGAGTTGCTTCAGATCTTGACTGTTCTAGCCATTTTAGTTCAGTTCCTTTTGCATTCTTCAATTCACTGCCCACTTCACATCCTTACAATGTCATACAGTGCAAGTTACCCGATTCCTTATTTTGTTTTCGCTTTCTTACAGTCACTCTTTATATTCCCTGATTCGTAATTCGACTTTTTTTAATGGCGTGCCCGACCTTGTTGCGTGATCCAATATTCCACTTACGTAATAAATACCACAACGTCCAGCATTGCAGCCATTCACAACAAACCGCAGCCAAGTGATGAAGTTGCCAAACCAGTTCGACATGTTTTCTGACAGATTATTCCGGCTAAAGTAGGATTAACGTCGGTGGGATACAGGGTTGGCAGGGGGTGGCAAAAACTGGTTTTTGCCAGTGGTTTTAACCGGTTTAAACCGGCTGGCAGAAACCCTGGTGGCAAGAACTGGCAAAAACTGGCTAAAACTCAGATGGTCAAACCTACAACTTTTCTAATTAGGAATGGATTTGAAATGTACAAATGCATTTCTGGTAGTTATAGAGATGCACTAAACATTCTGAAGTTTGCCTCATTACTTATCCCTGCTTAAAATGTCTATGCATGTCAGTAGACATCCACAACGGAATGTATTTCCATGTAGGAGAGAGTGGGGCAAGACGGCCACGGTAAGTAGGGTGCCATGTGGTGCCGTGCGCATATCAGTGGCAGATACCCCTTTGTACTTCTGATTGTGCAGGACTCACCCAGTCACCCTTGCACAGGCTCATTTGTCATCCCCAAAAGGCATCTTACTAGCTCCTTATGGAAAGCCCATGAAAATGTTTCTGAGTTATGAAGCATTTCAATGGTCAATGTCACTTCTGTTTGAAAGCATAAAGCTTTCACCGAATTCCCCTTAAAATGTTTCATGTTCAAATTCATGTCCAGGCATAGCATTGTGATATTTTTTAGTTTTTGCCAGTTTTTGCCACTTTTTGCCGGTTTAAACCGGTTTAAACCGGCAAATGGCATAAACTAGTTTTTGCCGGCAAAAATGCCAACCCTGGTGGGATATGATCCGTTACCAGTTTTCAGTAATGTCTGACATGCGATTTGATGAACAATGTTCATATAAGGATTGGTGAACAATCAGATAAACGTTGACCCAGGTCATGTCTTATGCTATGGGAAAGGGCAATCTGTCGTTCCGATGATTGAATTTAGAAGGTTGGCTCTCTTGAATGGGGAGGATTCTGAAACGTCATCAGAATGTCACGGGTTCAGCTAAGCAGTAGCGGCGGAACACCTTCAATTAACCCATTTACGCCCTTCGTTGCGTTTTCGCAACACAAGCAAGCGTCGACGTGATCAAATCTTGAGAAGTGTATAATGGCGTCTCACCGATGAGACAAGTTTCAGCGCGTTTAGCATGGATCCGCGCATGATGCTACGCAGTTACAAGTCTGTGCGGCCGGTAACTTACCGTCCAGAGCTCCCAGATGGAAGTCGAAGGTCCCGTCAGTGATGACGTCACGAAAACCAAAATAAGTAGATTAAGTGATTAATTATATCGTAATGAATAATGTGTGAACATATTCTGCAGAGTCCCTACAATAGCTAGAATATACATTTTATTAACAAATTATGCTGCAAATAGGGTTTGTGACTATTTTCAAATATGACTACAGTCGTGTTGCGGTAACGCAACGTTGGGCACATCGGAAAGACAGGGGTGTTGCGAAAACGCAACGAGGGGCAAATTGGCAGGGCAGCGGAAGTATAGGAACATCAAATAGACTTCACTTGAGATACGTTGTGGGTTCTTTCCTTCTCTCCCCAATCTTCCTCCCTCTCTTCCACGCTCCCCCCTCTTTCTCTCCTTCCCCCACCCCCTCTCTCTCTCTCTCTCTCTCTCTCTCTCTC
This sequence comes from Amphibalanus amphitrite, assembly GCF_019059575.1. Lineage (NCBI taxonomy): Eukaryota > Metazoa > Arthropoda > Thecostraca > Balanomorpha > Balanidae > Amphibalanus > Amphibalanus amphitrite. The sequence goes on along the minus strand of NW_024883493.1, from coordinate 71,459 downwards.
TCTCTCTCTCGTTTTGTAGTCGTGAGGGACGTGTAGGTATGTAAAGTGCAAGGTGCATTTGCACGTGAATGTTGCGACACGTTTCACATTAACTCACTTAAACGGCTATCAAACACTCATTTCTTTTTCTCGCAGATTATCGGGCTATTCGAGCAATGGGTTTTGGAGCATCTGAAAATCGCATGGTAGGAAAAGGACCTGCATCAAACGGTCGGCGATGCTAACGGAGCTGAGAGATAGCGAGGTACTTTGAAAATTGGATCTACTTTGTACTAAATAATGGGGACGTAGTCTGGTATCAGACGACAGATAGGCATTGTCATTCTCTGGATGCAATCCGCTGGCCCTTACGTTAGAAAAGATCCAGAAAACTCCAGAAGCGGCAAATGTGGGATATGCCCCCTCGGGGGGGGGGGGGAGCAACAGACCCCTTCGGCAGGAGTGATGAGGGCGTCTGAAAAATAATAGTTTATTTTTAGAATTCATGGTTTGCACGGATTGATAAGGTGGTTGATGTGAAGCATTGCTTGTTTGTTTACTGAGGGTAGGCCTTTTGTCTAATCAGACCATTTTAGAGCTAGAAGCATTATTGGAATTAGGGAAAACATTGGTCTGAGCGGGCATGGTGAATCGTCGAGGCTGAGCCCATCCATCCAGGCCACCCATGAACCAGCCCCCCCCCCCCTTCCCAAGCACTTTCTGTATCCGGCTACAGACCTGTGCTCCTATGGGAGCTGCTCGAATGCGATATACCTAGTTGCCCGTCCAGCTCGAAACAAAGGTTGAGGCATGGAGAAGGATTCTACTATCCTGAAGATGGAAAGGACGGATTGACGAAACACTTGGAAAGTGTGAACTGCGTCGAATCGCCGGTCTGCCCTGGCATTGTCTCGAGAAAGAGGTTACAAGTGTGAAGGTCGCTGAGAGTGGGACAATGAAAATTTTGGATTAGGTGTAAAAGTGATAAAGTGGGTCCTGGGAGACACTTTAAGCCGAGTTGTTATGACGCTCTACGCCTTACGCAGGTAATTTGTGAAAGCCGGATAGGTTCATTTTTTGATAAGAGTGTGCACGACTACCCTGCATTTGAATTTGTCTTTACTCCTAGGAGGGTGGTTAACACTGGTATTGCGGATAGGCGCTTAGGCGAGGCACTGGTTGACTCCCAATCCTCGGTTAAATTGTTTTCAGTTTGGGGTTCTCATATGAGAGGGTAATGGGCTAATGGCTCTGTCTAACTTCCAAAAAGAAAGCACCGCCCAGGGTACGTGCCGACCACTAGGTACTTTAAATGGACAATTGTTGTTGATAATGACCGTTTGTTGCCATCTCCCCGTTCGCGAACCCTTAAGTTATGCTCCCTCATTGAGGCTCTTAGGCGGGTAATAAAGCATGAGGGATGTGGGTTCCGCATTCTCAAGCAATATTTGTCAACAGTTGGTGAAATATATGTTAAAACAAACTAGCATATACGGCGGTTTAGTGTACTTTATGTCCGTCTGATGTGCCCGTCGTTGCGTTTTCGCAACGCTGATGGCGTCCGGTGTGCCCTTCGTTGCGATTTCGCAACGCACGTTTTTTACGTTTTTCTCGAAAAACATTTGCTGCCGGCAAAAATTATTTTCGATTCCATGCAAGGCCCTGGTAGAAGCGTAACATATCTTGATTTCATCGATTTTCATGATGGTCAATATTCCTGGGCATAAATGGGTTAAGGGGGGGGGGGCACTGCCAACTTTTGGTCCCATTCTTTCCATGCAACGCCCACAGGCCTAATGCTAAAATGCCAAAATCAAAGGGGGGCACTGTGCCCCGGTGCCCTCCCCGTTCCGCCGCCTATGCAGCTAAGCAAACAGCCATGAATTACGCAACTGATTTCAACTCCATGCAGCGGTAGACGATGATGACTTATCTCGATTCAGTCCTTTCCGGCAAATGTCCCATGCTGAATGCATTAGTTATACACAAATATCATCGTCCCTACGCATTCACGTAAATATGTGTGTTGGCACGGGCATCACTTTCCGAAATGTATCTGTAGGGCTCTAGTGGTCAATTTTACTTACCCATGCAGCACCATTGGGTTTACGAGTATGTTACAAATTTGAAAATATTGGTAGGAATCGGGCCCTCCCAAACCTATGCAAAACGACACCCATGTATGTTGAAGAAGGCTGTTTTTGACTGGAGTTATTGACTACTCGTTCGTGTTAGCCCCTATTTTCGCTCTGTAGATATCCCCTCCCCTGTTTGCTGGTAAGGTGACCAGCAGTTCCAGCAAATACAACGAGGGTCTAATGGACCGGGCGGTGACTCTCTCCCTTGGAGTGTTTGCCGACTCCTCCCTCTCTCTTCTCCCTCGCTCTACCCAGCCCCTCTCTTGCCTAGTTCAACCGAACAGGTGTGACAAAAACATGCAGTAGGAGTTGTCAACTTTAAAAACAAACGTTCTATATAGTTAGATCAATATTTTTCATACGGTATGTTTAGGTATTACGTGAGGTGATACGCAATAGAATGAAATCAAGTGTGTTTAAGTGTTCAATATGGTCTTCTTCCGTTCATTTTATGTTCCATGGTTTTCTCATAGCTACAGTGCTCTTTGCTTCTTCAATGCGTTTCCCACTACCTTGATACTGTATTCCTGCAGTTCCTCTCAGGACTCAGGTGCTTCCCTTTGCATCCTGGTTCTCCATGGTATTTACCCGATACTTACCGGGATGCATTCGGGTACTCCCTTCGCCATTTACAGACTTACGTCATATTTGTATGATGCATTGACTGTAGACTGTGGACTGTGGAGTGTAGAAGGAGCAAAGTAGTCGTAAGGACTAGAAGTAAAGTAGGATCATAGAAATGTAGATAAAATCATGGGCTCATGCATGCTCTTGCCATGCTCAACCTTCCACTATACTAGGCCGTCCACCAGGCTCCCTTATCTGAGGCTGTGGGAATCCGGTCACATCCAGCTCCGCCGGGGGTCAGTCTCGGTCATCCGGGGGTCACGCCGGTCATCCGGGGGTCACAGAGGTCACCCGGGGTCAGGGGGTCAGCGCGCGGCTAACGGCTGCTTCGTCAGGGGGCCGGCGCCGACACTAGCGCCGCCGAGCGGCCGCCACCCGAATTAGGGTCGTCATCTGCCCTGGGGCGACGCGGCCTAACGGGGCACAGCTGAAGTGGCCGACGGTGGCGGCGAGGGAGGCCACATTGGGAATTGGGATACATGGAGGGAAGAGTGCGGAGCGGAAGGTAGAGGAGTGGAAGAGTAAAAAAATTAGAGACAGGGGATTGGGGGGTGAGCTACGAAAGAGGCATGGACGTTGAGGTTGGGAAGTGGAACATTGAAGGTGGAGAGGGAAGGCATAGATAAATCCCATATCATAAATTTACAGTTGAATATATACAGAGAAACTAGCGGTTTGGGGATGGATGATTTGAATACACAAGTCACAACCGTGCTGAGGAGATGGATGAAAAGTTCTGCAAAGAGTATTTAGGTATGTATTGGGCGCTGTAATCCCATATCTTTATCATACACAAATTGCACACGGAATGTTCAACTTTTTGTGGTAGGGTAAGGTGCCTAATTAGCGACCCTTTCCGATTTGCGACCTACCTCCCTACAGAAAAACTGGCAGGAGAAAACGGGGTAAAAACATCGTCAAAGGGTCAGCCATACTTTGGTTATCAAAGTAAATTATTTTCCGGTCGTCGATGTTTCTGGTGGGACGTTTCAGGTGAGTTTAAATAAAAATGACGAGTTTCTTATCCAAAACGTGTGTGTTTGGGCCCTCTCTGATGAAAAGCGATGCACATTAGGATGATGCACCTTTTTTATTCTGAATCGACATTCCTTTTTCAATTGATTGCCGTTTTCCCATAGTGAATCGCTCAACTGTGCACAGCATGGCGGCTAAAAATGAGTCGCAACTCATATTTCCTATTTGCGCCTGACATGGTCGCAAATAGCTCAAGAAGGGAAAGAAAGGGGAAAAGAGAGAAATGAAAATGAGGTGTTGCTGAAGCTTGCAATGTGTGGCAGGGGATGCCAAATGTCATCACCGACTGCAGGGGTGCCGAATTCAGCACGGACCTCGAATATCATACGAGATAGCCCGCAAAATTTGGGTTTCTGCCTTCTTTTCGCCTTCGGTGCATCACGTGATCAATTTTTCCTTACGTAAATGTGTTGGATAAACGTCCCTGTTCGAGTGATTGAGTGCTTTGCGTATAGGTTACCTTTTTGAGATCATATTTCATCTTTTCAGGCGTCGCATTTTTTGCCATTTTTAATATGGGGAAACCCATAGACTTATTAGCGACCCTCCCCGGTCGCTAATCGGGAAGAGTTCCCTATTAGCGTTTTTTGCAATGGGTTGCCAAAATGCTCACTACAAATAAGTTAGTGAATATTGGGGCAAAAAATGACTATATTTTAATAGAAAAATGAACGATCTCTCCGAAAATCAAGCCAGTAATACAGTGGCACCCACAGAGCGTGAGCAATGACGGTTCAAATTAAGGGGGTCGCTAATTAGGCACCTTACCCTATTTTTATCAACAAATGTTACTTCCTCAGCAAAGTCCTTCAGTCACCAGCGTCGAAGTTAAAAACCAAACAGATATACCGATCACATGACCACCGTGCCTGACCACACCACCAGGTCACGTGATCGGCCACCTGTTTCCCAGCTGCGGCTGTACCGTGACGATCCGTTTTTTCCCATAACCGTACTCGGGGCACCGGCCGGCCGGCCGTCTAAATTGAAATAAACCGTACTCTGCGGCCGATGCCTCGAGGCCTTCCAAGCGGCGGTCCATGTAGGTGAACGACCTAGCTGGACAGGGAGGGGGAGGGGTGACGGAGGGGGTCATGTAGAGTCCGGAGGAGGTAGAGGATGAGAGGGGCGGACGGTAGAGAGGCTGGGGTCGTGGTGGACGGTGGCTCAGAGAGCGGCAGAGAAAGAGAGAGGGATGGAGCGCTGAAAAGGCAGAGTTGGAGGATGGCTGTTGCCATGGTCCCACGGGGCAGTGGCGGATCCAGAGAAGATTTCGTGTGGTTGCTCCTCTGTATCGTCGGATAGGTATAAGGTGCATTTGTCATTTTCCTCTCATACAAATTATACTATTTTATCTTACAAAGCTCACCTTTTACACATCAACCCATAAGCATGCAAATTTCGCATGTTTTGGTTTAGAGATACCCATGGAAACACTTCGAGAATTTTTCACCCTAAAAGCCAATAATTCCACCTTTCCATGTTGTACCAAAGTTGAGCTCGGGATAGCATAGTTCGAGCGGCTGTGTAGATCACCAGAGGTAGAACAGGCGGAGCGGGTGTATGATTGTGGGTGTTGGTGTTACGTTTCTATGCGACACTGCAGTCTCCGCCCGACCACCCACCGTCCCGACGGACGTAGAGATGCAAATGGGAGTTCCGGGAGTGTCAACACACTGTGGAGGTGCACACTGTTCTGTATGCACCTCAACCCGTTCCACTAAATAAGGTGTTTCCTTTTCTTCCATACCCGGTGTAAATGTTACCTGATGTAACTATCACCTTTTACGAAATACCCAGTACCCACGTTAGGTATTGCCTTCAACGGCTGTGTAAAGAACACGTCCAAAACGGATCTGCAATATGTTAACAGGTCATGGGTTAGCTGGGTCTTGGGTAAGCATCTAACGCACCTTCCACATATCGAACTCTTATGTTTGTCATAAGATGTTTGTCAGTCAATCATCAGTTAGCAGGGTTCACAAATGGTTTCGTCAGCGCTTCTCTAGTCCCCCTTACCTAGCGCCTATTTAGAGTCCCCTGCCGTGGCCCCCGTCTCTGACGTCATTGGTCCGTGTCTGTGACGTCACAGGGGGTGCGACGCGGAGTCGGGGGCCGATGACCTCCCCCATCCCCTCCCCCTCCCCCCGGCCGCCGCAAGTCACTGGCCCGCGACCGAGGGGAGGGGAGGAGGGGAGGAGGGATGGTCACAACTCAAAGGGATACAGTTGGCTGCTGAAGCGACAAGACGCTAGCTGCCAATAGGACAGGACTTTTGACGCCTTATAAAAGCAGCTCGTGGGATTTATATGCTAATACTTTTTTTTGCAGTTTTTAAAACCCGTCAATGCATTTAATGACCTTCTGGTGAATAGTGCAAGTCATGCTGTTGACAAAAATAAATTCCCTAACTGAAAATCGTCTGAGACGGGTTTGGCTCTGACTGTCTTTTGAAGATTCGACCTTCGGTCCCTGGTGCATATCGTAGTGGGCTTGTAATCCATTCGGTACCTCTGATTCGTTTAAATTCATGCATTCTCATTTATTCCGTTATTATGAGACGGCCGGTACCTAAGCTGAATTCGAGATTGATTCTATTGTTTTTCACATTCTGATACATTTGTCCATTCATTCATTTCAATTCATTCGTTCATTTCCATTAGTTCTTTTCAATTCATTCATTCATTTCAATTCATTCATTCATTCATTCAATTCAGTATCGCTATATTTTCAGTTTTCATAGACTCACATCACGTCAGATTTGTTGGTGTTATTCTCGTATGTCCTCGTGCAGTCTCCAATGCATTTCTCGTCTGCCGCAGGTGCTGCCATCTGTAATCGGTCATGACCGACGAGGGCGACGCCTACCGGCTAAAATGGCAAACTCACGTGCCCAGCTTATGCACGGAGTTCATGGAGTTACGAAAGAACGAGAGCTATGTTGACGTCACTCTTGTTTGCCGTGGAGGGCAGATCAAAGGTAAGATCCGGCGATATAAAATGTAAGAGTTGGTAAGATCAAAGGCGTTTAAAAGGTGCAAAATGTGATTGTAAAAATTACAGCAGATAGGAATATTTTTTACTAGTGGAACATCCCGATCAATTAGTTGAATATTTAACTTATGGCTGCAAAAAGAGCAGCTAATCAAGTATTTATTAGGACTCTAAGGAGCCTCGTTTTGTTTTGCACTAACAATTGCCCTTTTGGAAAAGAAAGCATTACCGGCCCGATGAATTTACGTTTGAACCGCCTTTCATTGCGTCTGCATACCTATTACCTACACAACCACCGGCATGTAACTAAGCCAATATTTAGGATAATGATAGCAACTCAAAGATAAAAAGGTCATTCTCTAGCTCAGGATACTGACAAATTACATGCTCTGATAGTCTGCTGAAGTCGTGACTCATCATAAGATAATTGTTGACCACGCTTTTGTTTGATCTTATGTCGCCGTCTGTTCTACAGCACATCGTCTGCTGCTGTCATCATGCAGTCCACTGTTGGAGCGACTGCTAGCAGCCAATCAGGAGCCAGAAGCCACGCTCATCCTGCCCGACCTGCAGGTAACCATGGAAATCGTCATGTCTCGCAGATAGGTATCATGCTCATAAAGTTGTTGACTTTTACTTGTGCGCTGCTCGCGGTTATCAAGCAAGCGTTAATCTAGGTCATCTATAGGTCGTCTAGGTCATCTAGGTCAAATTTATGTTTTACACGGCTAAAGCGATATTGATTTTAGTCGATAACAATGTTTTGTCACATTTCTGACGCTTTTCGACTGAATTACTATCTACCATTCACTCCCTCTCTTCCTTTGTGTCTCTGTTCGTTCGTTTCACCCATTCTCCCCAAAATATCCTATGTTCACACTCCAATCGAGCGTTTGTCTACTCCCCAGATATCCTGTGTGCGTTCTCTAATCGAGTACGTATACACCGGTGAGATATCTGTAGCTGATTGTGAGATAGACGGACTGGTGGAAGCGGCTACCATTCTTCAGGTTCGAGGGATCGCGATGGCAGGGCCGCCTCGGGCGCCTCAGGTAAGTCACGAAATCACGAACGGTTGATGCCTGTCTTTCAGATACCGGCTTTAGATACTTATCGGATGTTTGTTGTATCATGTATGATCACTGTGAGGTTTATAGCTTTTCATAATAAAAATATGAATTCATAAGGAATCTGCCGTCTGTTTGACTTTTGGTTTTTGCCATTTTCACCAATTTTGTAGAACTGACATTTGTATTCTGTGAAGTCTCAAGTTTTAAATTTCTCGTCATTGCGTCTTTCCATTTTTCAAATCAAAATTCATTCAGTCATTTGGCATTTTGGCTCTTCCAAATCATCTCTGAATTATTTCCTTTCCACATGACATTTCAGTGCTTTATCTCGCCTGCGTGTTGGCAATGTGTGACGTCATCTGTGCTTTCCACAGCGTCCGACCAGCCTGCCTCTGCCACTGCCGTTCCTCTTCACACCGCCGGTGACGTCACCACTGATGACATCACCCATGATGACGTCACCGGTCAAATCTCTACTACGGCGAGCAATGACGTCACCAGTCCGATCATCACCTACAAAACGACGACGGAGCTCGGGAGAGAGTGAGGCAGAGCGGCGGAGGAGCGAGGCAGAGCAGAGGAGGAATGAGGCAGAGCAGAGGAGGAATGAGGCAGAGCAGCGGAGGAGCCGTCCTCGGGAGGAATCACCGGCTGGGCGCTGCTCCTCGCCTCTGTTTGTGGTGAGTTTAGAGAGGATGTGAGAGGAACATGGTGTTCCTTCCAACTGTTGAAATAATCGAAAACCGTTATTTGATACAAGCTTAATATTTCTGACCGTAAGTTTACGACAAAGGAATCATTTCGTTAACTAATTTTTTAAATATAAATATACCTATACCAGCCACAAATCCTGGTATGATTCCATGTGTTATTACATCATAACATGTACCAAAAAAGCTAAACAAGAACTTTGGAACCCGATTTGTATCAAATATCGTTCTTTCTCAAAGTTTAAGAACGCTCATATTACCAAGAAGCCTTCGCTAAAATGGCCGAAAGCTTAGGCTTGGGTTTACAAAAGAAAACAATTCTAACGAACAATGCTTTTGGTTATCGGACATAAACCTTCCGTTATTTTACTTTGACATAATTTCAGGTATTGAATTAACCCTCGCCGGCACAGGCTATTTGACGTCCTTCGACGGCACAAGGGGGGGGGGTAGGTACGAACCCCCCCCCTCGCGTTTGGCCCCTGATCTAACTAGAGCTTCGCGGAAAAAACGAGCGTGTTGCCCGTCACGAGAGGAAGCCGACGATACCCAACTTTAAGGTCCTAGGTCATCGGGTGACCTCTTAGGTCAGGTCAATGACCCGGAAACCGGGAAAATCGGGACCTGTTAGAAAGTCGTAAAGTGTGGCTGCTATGTGGTTTTCCGGGGTGCTGAAAACGAATATCGTGTTAGTTTTGATCAGAGATGATGTTTTTAAGCATTTAGACCAGGTTGGGTCAGGTCAGGTCAGGTCAACCGGTAGGGGTTGTGACGGGTATTCGTAATACGTGTCAACCGCCTCTGACAGCTTCGTAACATGTTACGAAGGCACCAAAACTACTTCGTAAATGTTCAAATGGTTGATAAATTCGAATTCAGCTCCAAAAACTAGCCTAGAAACATGTAAAACTCGAAAAAGTGAACCGAGGTCACCCGAGGTCACCAAAGGTCAATGACCTGACCTGACCTTCAGGTGACCTTGACACCCACCCTAAAGTATGGGAGCAACATCAAATCACATGTTTGAACGTTTGAAACCACGAAAAGCTTGCAAACGCGCGGCTAATGCGAGCCGACATACGCCGAATCGCGATTTCGGCCAAACATGGTCACGGAAAAGAGGTCATAGGTCAAAGGTCATTGGGGTCAGGGTCATGAAATTTTCAGGGTAGGTGTGAAATTGATCAATGCGAGGGTACTGAAAGTTTCGTCGCGATCGGCCGCTTTTTACGCGAGTTATTCGCGAAAAAAACCTTAGGGGGGGGGGCTGCATCAACCCTGTGCCGGCGAGGGTTAATTTCATATAGGTATTATTTTTCATACTCCTGATAATTTGACATAATTTCTCGCTCGTGTTCCAGGACACCGATGACGCCGACGAATCCCGTAATCACAGCGGCAGCGGCTCCGACGGCTCTGACCAGGTGACGTCACACGTCACCACCACGTCACAGGACGACTGTGTGACGTCATGTGTGACGTCACAGATGGCCAGCACGTCTCAGGGCTCGGATGGAGACCAGTCTGATCCAGAGACCAGTCTGCTGAACCCACAGGTACAGTCCGAGGAGGATAAATTCTGACTTTTAGTTATCAGTTATGAAACTCGCTATGAAGTGTCGGGCAAGGTGTATATTCTGACACTGCGGGCTAATAAAAAGTTTTCACACCTATCCGTGCTTCTATCCTCAGGATACTGAAATCCTTCTCCTCCACGCCGCAACCCCCCTCCGGGCTGGACAGGCAAATTTATCTCATGCGGGCTGCTCCCTTGGAGCGGCACCACTGCTCCTGAGGGAGCGCACCCCGTAGCCGGGTGCAGTGAGTGCCTTGGGGCTGGGTGGCCTGTCCTTGGACGGGCTCAGCCCCGGCGACTCACTAGGGTGCCTGCCCAGACCAATGTCTCCCCCTAATTCCTATCATCCTTCCGGCTCTGCAATGGTCTTGTCGACCGAAAGGGCCTAACCCAACAAAACAAACAAACAAAACAAAATAAAAAGTAGAATTCCTTATTTGCGTATCGTTACTCAGTCTCATCAACTTGAATCATATCTAAGTTGAAACGGTCTCGTCCTGAAGCATAGATTCTGTAGATGATATTGTTTTGAACTAGCTGAACTATTTTGAACTTGAACATAAGCGTAAAAAATATGCTAATAAATAAGCCGAAGTATGTAGGAAATCACACTGAAGAAATCATGCTCCTGTAGGTATGTTTTCTGGTTACATCCTTCACTAACATCACATGCTCATTGCTCTGTTTTTAGGTGGAGCTCAGTGAGGGCGAGGGCCGAGTCCGGGTCAAAACGGAGGATATGACGTCACCAATGACGTCACCGGTACTGGAGGCTACTGCGGGAAGCTGCGTGTTCTGCAAGAAGCACTTTGTGAGCGCCTCTGATCTGAGGGATCATATCAGCCGAGTGCATGTCACCGATCGGCTGGAGAAACAGTTCAAGGTCAGTTCAAGGTCATCAAGTGGTTGAGTGAATTGTTGAAGGTCACTTCAAGACCGACTAAATAATCCACTCAAGAGTATCGCAAGCTGGTTGGTGACGGTCTGTCTCGAGAGGGTTGTATTTCAATTTTATAACTCGAATGTAGTATAAGGTCACCGAAGTCCTTTAGACGTAGATCAAGGTTTATTCAAGAGCGCCTTGTTCCACAGTCAAATTGCAAGTTACAGTATCATCTGTTGATATTACAACCTGCCCGTTGCGACAGCCCCGATATTATCTGTTCTAACAAAGTCAGGCAATCGTCTGTTGCAGGGTTGTGCTTGGCTCATGAGTCGAGTCAGAAATTTGACTCAACTCTGACTCAAATGAGTCAGATTTGAGTCGAGTCGGATAAAATGTTGAGCTGTTGAGTTGAGTCAGAGTTGAGTCGGACAAAAATATTAAGACGTCGAGTTGAGTCAGAGTTGAGTCAGTAAAATAGCTTTTGACATTGAGTTGAGTCAAACATCCCCCCCCCCGCTTAACAACTTAGCCTTGGCCCTGCTGCTGGAATTTTTTTTCACCCCTCCCCCCGCTCAACAACTTTTTTATCTGAGTCAATTTTGAGTCAACTCAGTTGACTCAGCAAAAATTGAGTCAAGTTTGAGTCAACTCATATTTTCATTCAGACGCTTGAGTCATGAGTCGAGTCAAGGGAAAATATCAGCTCCTTGTTTGAGTCAGAGTTGAGTCAGGGCTTTCTGAAGTTGAATGATGAGTTGAGTCGGCAATTTTTTTTTAGTCGAGCACAACCCTGGTCTGTTGTTACAATTCGAATGTGGTCTCTGGCAAATATTGTCTCTGGCAATCTGGCGAATGCTGTCTCTGGCGAATGCTGTCTCTGGCGAATGTTGTCTCTGGCGAATGTTGTCTCTGGCAAAGACAGTTGTCTGTTGTAATAATTCTACTATTATCTGTGGTCACAGTGCGACTACCGATTGCTATAACTAACCAACTTTTATCTCTCCTCCAGTGCGACTACTGCCCGGCTGCGTTCGCCCGCTCGGCGCACCTGAAGCGCCACGTACGAACACACACCGGAGAGAGGCCGTACGCCTGTTATGTCTGCCCTCGAGCCTTCAGTCGGCAGGATAAACTGAAATGCCACATGGATAGACACACTGAAGAGGAGAGGCGAAAGGCGCAGGTATGTGATGAGTTTGATCTTTCTGAGTATTCGTGACATTGTGTACAAGGAGAAGACCAACGCTTTCCTATCAATTTGTGGTTCGAAAGAGAGCATTTGGTTGAAGCGGGTTGACGTTTTATTATATGGCATTCAGTATCATGCTCACAAATGTTGTCTTATCCGTGTGGAGATGGTGCATGAAACCTTTTAACCCTAGAACGCCTGGGGGGGGTGTATCAACCCCCCCCCCCCTGAGGTTTTTTCGAAGTGCACGCTAAACGGCTTGTCGTAGTGGGCTGAAATTTTCAATACCCTCTGGGGCAACCTTTGCGCATCTTTTGCCGAAAAAAAATTGATCAGGTCATGTCAGGTCACGGAGTTATGACGTCATAAGAGGTACAGCCTCCGGCCGACAGTTACCAAACGTGTGCGCCGAATCCCTAGGTTTTCTGCCGGTGATACCCACATTGTTTGATGGATCATGATGAAACTTCCCATGCATGTTGGGGCAAGCATTGGCTATCGTGTGGTGCAAGAAAATTGACCGGGTCAGGTCAGGTCACGGAGCTATGACGTCACAAGAGGAACAGCGTCCGGTACTATTTTTGAAAAGCGCCCGAACTACTATTTTGCTAATTCTTGTCACCTCAATGGGAATATGCAGCAATATTAGCTTCTACAGGGAGCAAATGGACCTCCCAAATCCAAAAATACAATCAGATTTCAAAAATTTAAATTTTGATTTTTCGAATTTCTGCCGCCGACTGTGACCTTGCCGACTTCCGGCGCTCCCAACGCGCCATTTTTAGAGCTAGGGAAACGAAATACATACCAAACGATAGAAAATTGATCAAGGAACACGATAGTGAAGGTTTCAAGTCGATATCTCCCACCGTTTTGCCGCAATCGCCGCGGAAAGTTGAAAAAGTTTGATTTTTTTCGGAAAATTTGACCTTTGACCGGTCATAAGTAGGTCAAATGTTGACCTAGGACCAAAAAATATACCACCAATCGCGAGATCTCGTTGAGAGCAATCCGTTGGTTTTTTCCGCTAAGCTCTACGACCTTCCGTTTCGAAACGCCAGGGGGGGGGTCGTAACAACCCCCCCCCCCTGGTCGTTCGTGTTATGAGAAATGGCCTGGTCGTGCGAGGGTTAATGTGGTTTGCTCGTCGCACCACTTGGAGTTATCATCATCGTTGCATGTGACACTCTTTGTAATAGCACGGCCCTCGAAGTGTTTTATTGTGTGTTCTGCTTTGTGCAAGACTTTATCGCACCATCATATTTACTTACATCTCTGTCATCCTACATGCATGCGCATTCCTCGCTGCGTCAGTCAGTTTCTGGAGCTCTCACCCAAGTCTTCTTGAATCGCTCGGGCGGAGCAGGGGATATGTCATGTTCCTCAGTCCTGGCGTGCGTTTTATGCTTGAACCGACATCTACCAAAAGTGTACATATGAGTGGTGCTTCGGAGAGGGTATATATAAGCATGTATGCATGTAAGTGTACCCCACTTTATCTGTGACGGATTTGTCCGTTATTACTTATTAGTATGTCACTACTTCGCTTCACCTGTCATTGGGCATACACATGTTGTTGATTGTTGTAAATACAAGAAAGATAAGGATGTCGTCAAGTTCTTCTTATAAAACAAGGATTTACCTTTTACCCGCATGCTGATGCAAAACTTTGTGACCTGCTACATCATAATTGTTTTTGCTTGCGCTAACCAGCACGTACTAGCATGCTTCCTACCACGCGCTAGTAATGTCACCAGCCTGTGAACACAAGTGACGTTACCAGTTTGCTATATACCACTCGCTGGTGTCATAATTCTGTACCGTTGCCATTTACTTATGACGTAATGACACGGTCACCACCTGCTGTTTCTAACATCATCACCGTATCGCCATCTCTCACTTATGACAATACGTTTGTCTCGTTACCTTTCATAATGACGTCATTTTTTCCATTTCTCCTTCTCACCAATGACGTAATTATTTCTTTTTCCAGACACCGGATGGCTCATCTCTACCCAGCCCCACCAGCAGCATGCAGAGCTACCTGCGCAGTCTCAACCCGGCCGGACTGGCGCTTCTATCTCCCCAGCCCCAAGCGCCGCCACAACCAGTGGCCTCCTCATCTGCCGGACCAGACAACCCGTTCATCTCCAGACCTCAGACGTCAGCCGCTGGAGGAAGTCAAGGTTCCTCCGCCAACCCAGGTCTGCCTTACCTGCAGAATATCCTAGATGATGTGCAGATAGTGAGGGATAAGCGTCCAGCTTCTTATTATAGGACGGGGAGACGCGCTGCGGCGGAGACGCTCCTGGGAGCGGTGAGGCGGCTGGGAGAGTGCTCGGTGAAACTAGCTACGCCAGTGGAGTGACGTCATTTTGAGGGACGTCACACTTACCTCGGTGTGATGTCATCGGTGGGATGGTACGTCACCTGAATGACGTTGGTGTGACGTTATCCGGTGGTTGGATTTGAGACGGCAGGGTTGAGAGGTGAACGATGGTTTATTCGCACTAATCAATAGTGCAAATAGTGTGGGCGGCAGAATGCACCCTTGTGGTATCCTTGGGGCATTATTGAAAATAGTACAGAAAATGGCACACAACTTTTTGTTGCACCGGAGGTAATTGGCAGAAAAACTGCAGGAGCTAAGATGCTACCGATCAGCACGCCAAAAAAGCTCGTTTTCTTGGCGGACATTTTTGTATTCAACTAATGCTAACCGTGTTTATGACTGACGAGACGCCACTGATGAACTGACCGTTACTCATGAGGGCATCACTGAAATTGACTGGCATTCTGGGCTGAAATGCTGAAATTCTACCCAACACACCAGTGTGTGGCATTCATTCCATAACGCAGCTTTAGCCGGACGTCTGACAAGTATGTCAGTTGTTGGATGTTGTGCTTTTTTGGAGTGTGCTGTTTTGATTGGTGATGCTGTTTGAAACTGGGAGTTTTTGCCTCTTGATTTGCTTACTCAGACAGAGCATTATGTCTGCTATGTTGTTATTTAGTAGTATCAACTCCTGTCCCTTGTTACCCAGTTAGAGGCTATCCAAACGTTCATGAATATTTTTCGATCTCCTCGCTGCGAATGGCGATGTCCTTTATCTCAGAAGAAATCAGCTTTACTTTTGTCAACTGCTCATTGTGTATTTCTCATGATTTGTTTTCTGATAACCTTCGTTAGAATGATGTATGTCATCCATGCTTATATGCACTAGCAAGCCGCGTTACCAAGCATTGTGAATGATGCGTTGACGTTGGTAAGCTAGCGTGCACACGGATATGGCTGGTTAAGAAACTCAGATACAGTTAGTGTTGTGCATTGTATAGTTACCCCGTCCCTTGTGTATTTCCCCTGTTTGTATCGTAGGCCAGTTAAATGGCAGCCAGACTGGCGTGCCAAATGCGTGCTCAAACAAGCCTTGAGGGCATTCTCTCAATTTCGGGACCAGTTTCATGGAGGAGTGACCGGTGCTCCCTCCTGATGACGTTCCGGTGTCTCTTTAGAACGACATAAAAACTCCCTTGAGAACTCGAGTACCGTTGTACTATTGTATCGGTGCGCATAAGTACTGATGGACGGTTCTCAATGGGAATGATATAGACACGGCCAACCGAACTTGTACCGTAAGTAATGTAGCTAGAGTGATACTCCATGTCGACACGAGCCAGATATAGATGCTATGCTAGCCTGTAATTCTGACTGTTGTAGTTTCTCGTTGGCATTCTGTAACATGGCGGAAGCTGTTGCAGAAGTCCTAGACCTCCCCCGGTGCAATACGCGTTTTCTGTACATACATAGCTCTATTTATGTTTATGGGTATTAGCATACTTCGTTGTGGGGTTAAATGTTGCGCAATGTACAAGCGCAGAAACTGATTGTGACGTTGTTTTTGTAGCAGGTTGTGTTGCGCCTAGTTTTGTTACATCGCGCGGGGTTTGCTGGCTTTGGGTCTGTTCTCAGTTTGTTCTTCTATTCTGGTGGACGGTTGCTCGTGAAGTTGTATTGCTGGTTGACTGGTATCAGTAGACTCGATGTGGCCCCTCGCATAATTCTGCAGGTTAAGATAAGTTAGAAATGCATTCACTCTGTGAATTCCAAGTGGTCAGTAAATGACATTAGGTATGTTACAGTCTGTTGGAGACTTTAGCAGTTTCTGGCAGTCCAATTCAGTCAGTAACAGTTGTGGCATTTTGTTTGATAACCTGCAGGGCTCCTGTTGCTGTCTGCCCTCGGTTGTTGTTTCAACTTGGGGATACCTTACTGAAGAGAATGGTGCTTGGTTGACTTTTTTAGTTTGGAGCATTTGTGTGTTGGACGATACGAGTAGAGAGTCTTTTGGACGTTGTGTGCGCTGTAGCGTTGTTTTTCCTTCTACTCATGGATAGGAGACGGATGTGGGCATTTCCTGTGTTAGAAATATTTCTACGTGTGGATGACGTAGCATTTGTACCAATACAAGTTTTCTACGGACTTGTTTTCTTTCTAAGCTTCTAATATAGTTGAATTTGTCTATCGACAAGAAGTATATGGTGCGTATAGATCAGATAATAATCGAAGTTTAGACATGCTCGCAGATATATGCGCAATATGTTTTTATGCTGCAAAGATATATGATATGTGGTAAAAATAGCACTCCGCTCCGAACATCTTACGAAAGTGTATGGGACATAATGGGCAACGCATCCTTAAACAACAAACTCAAATGTTTCCACTAAAGAAGTTTCCTCTGGAGGTCCCGCTGCAAGAAGACACTAAATACTGAGCGTTGCTTTTATTACCATATACGTGCAATAAGCGCGGTCACCCATCGGACATAAATATACAAGGCAGCTGCCGTTCAGCGGTATGACGTCACACGAAGTCACATAAGTGACGTCATATTCAGACGGCTGGCAGCTACCGACATATGTCGGCCTTTGTCGCGACGGTGAACTGAACATCAAACATTTTCGCTGGGCTTTTTCGCTGGAGGGTAGCTCCACGACACCTGACGAGCGCACACAGCGTCACGACAATCGTATCGTCACGATAATCGTATCGTCACGATAACCGTCACGTTACGACCGAACGTAACGAGAGGCGATACATGTTATACAGGCGTTACACACACAGACTTGCATACAGCAATAGCACATAATACTACTCGTAGACAGCAGCTTTTTGCAGTGCTTTGTTCAATGAATGCAGGATAGCATTGTCGGATATCTGACTAGAGAATAAATTCCTTGGATAATAGCAAAGATCGTATACGGTTTACGATGAGAGAGTACACCTTAAGGAAACGTTAAATCCAGATAGCAACAAGCACACGGCCATACAACACGTTCTAAGCTTCAACTGAAAATGCATCAATTATGAATCACTTGGACTTTAGGCGACGCTTCCTCGAATCCTGGCCTTTCGGTTGGCACCCACTGGACGAAATGTTTCCATTTATTACAGTTTTCGTTGAGAACGCACAACATCGACCCCAATTCTTACGGCTTTATCCTTCTCCAACTGACGTTTTATCCACGATGGCGTAGTAAAATCGTTCGCTACAGGTTCGTCGTCACATAAACCTAAGGGGCAACAAAGGACGTGCATAGTACACATGTTTACATGCCAAGGGTCTTGCCCCTTCATGAAGAATCAAGACATGTACCAGCGCAACGTCGAGTTGCAGTATTTCTTTGGTGTAAAATGAGATCAGTATTTTATGAGCCTGACTTGTCGCGTTATGGCTCTTCTAGCTCCTTGGCTCCACAGCTAACCATGGTTGCACTGCTCATCATAGCTTAAGGCTCACCATTGCTCCATGGCTCACCATGGCTCCTCCTGTATACAAGCCCTATACCGCACTGAGCTACAAGGCTGCTCAGTGCACGTCATCAGCTTTCTCAACCGCGACTTGTGGTTGGAGATCGTATCATCGTGAAATCTGCACGCAACGTAGATATCAACCTCATCCTCACATCAACCCCGTAGATAAATGCAATATCGAACGAGCTTCGTCACATTATCGCTGCAAAAGGGCTGTTCAGCGCTGTGCTGCCGTTGCTAGCGCTTACATTGTCAGCAGCTATAAGCAGGTTCATCAGTTGCGGTGCTCACAACCTTATGCTACCAGGAAACCTTACCCCTGTCCCATTTTATTCTTCAAACTTCAAAGCCTATTGACTTACCCCTTGAGGATTATCTTACCCCTTCTTTCAACCCAATGACTTTTCCCTTTTGGCTTCTCTACATCTGGTTACATAAGTCTTCGCCAATGGTAAACACAATACACAGTCTTACTTGGCATATTTCGTCATCACTACCTAAAAAGATGACGTCTATACTGTTGTATGCATTATGACGTCATCAGTGTAGATGTAGGTATTGGCGATGTCAGAAATACTGCTGTGGCTTTTTGCATGACGTCACTAGCGTTGCTTATTATGCTTATATAGCTGCATCATTGGTGTTGATTATATGTAAGTGACGTCACTGTTGTCGCTGCTAGTTATGTGACGTCACCACGACTTTTGACACATCTGTATGACGTCACTGTTGTGTTTCAGCGAGGGGGTCTAACCAAAGTGTAATGCCAAGCCCCTGGAGCCCAGCAACCTCACAATTCTCCGTCTGGGTATCTCCATTGAGAACCAGCATTCTGTCTCCGTCGGCGGCCGATAGATGTCTCTGGAATCGGCCGGCCGAGTATAGAGGGCGCTCCGGTCGGCCCCACAGTGGAGAGGTGCGTCTGGGTCCTCCACGACTGCCGACCGATGTGAGGATCTGTACCTGACCTGGAAATGTGATACAAAGTGGTCAGATTTGGTATGTGTCCGAGAAATATGACACGCAGATGTGATAATAGACGCGTTTACATAATATGACTTGTTGCAAGCTTATATCTCCGTCGTGATATTGCAAAAAATGCGAATGGTGCTTTACAATTTACAAAATTATCGTCACTAAATATGCAAAGATCACTGCATCGCAATTATCGCAAAATAAATTAGCTTGAACCTCGTCAAAAATGCTATTTAAACGCGACTTATGTCGCACATGTAGGTGTCGCAACGACAATTTTTTAGTGACCAGTAAGTATAGTCACCTTTTTACCGCATAGAAGCGCCATCTATACCATCTATATTCTACACAGTGGCGCCACCTTTTTACCCGCCATAACCAAATATTTACCTGTACTCAGATCGATGAAAACAACTTCCGGCACGCCAACTGCCGTGGCGTACAGATCATAACCGCGACCGGTGCGGCTTGGATGGAACGTGACGTCGCTGATGTTGAGTGGAGTGCGGACGTCAAAGGCAAACTCCAGGCCACGACCTGATGGCACATCAGGGGGGGGGGTGTTAGTGAGATTGATAATAGCTGTTGTTGACGAAAATAATGTGATGAAACATCAAAAACGGCATTTGACGTGCTGTGGATGACGAGAGATTCAACGTAAAAAGATGTTGTCCGCTATACAGCAAGTTTTGGAAAATTTAGACCAAACAGCTAAGTTTTAACTCATCCACAAGATCCAAAGTCCCGTCATCTGCACTGCACCCCAAAACCCTTTGACATAAATCGCAGCACCGTTCTCTTTTCTTAAATCTTCCTTCTTCCATCGCCGCTTCTTCCTTCCCATTACAGCCTGAGTAGTCCCAAAACATCAATTTCAATATCTTTAGCATCTCATGTCACCCTTCTTTTACCTGTGAGTCTCTGGACGGCCAGAGTGGTGACGTCACCGGATCGTACAGCCGTGACGTCATTAGTTCTCTGCACGGTTACACAGGTTTCAGAGTCCGGAGTGAGGTAGGGTTCTCCCAGTAGACTTGGCTGAGCGCTGACGACTGTGTCCGTCAGCTGATCATACAACAGCTGACCGCTGTCTCGTGACGTCACCGGTTCTTGGCAGGAGAGTACCACGAACCCGTCTGTGGAGAGGTAAATAAATAGTTGATATTTAGGGATGTCAACTACAAACAAGGATTATAATTTTTCACCTATATGGGCAAGGAGGTAACCAGACTAATGTGGTTGCTGCTACAAAAAAAAATGGTTCCGTCTATCATTGACTATCAAGCTGGAATACAACTTTGCCACCTCTCATTGTCTGAGAACTAGGCATGGCGAATTTGGGAAAATTTTGCACATGAAACGTAGCAACTAAAATTTATAAGCTGAACACATGTGCACCTATGAGAGGCATGGTGATGAACAATAATATTGCAAGAATCCATCACATAAGCGCACTAAAATCACCTAAGCAGAACAAAGCAGTAGCATCACCTAAGCATCACCTAAGCATAGCTTAGCCCCACGAAATGAACTCAAACCACCACTCCACCAGCACTCACTGAATTTGGCAAACTGTGCCTTCTGCGGTACACAGTTGTAGGGCGTCAGGTCGACCGACTTGACGAAGTTCAGGGTCTGCATGTCGACTTTGAACATCCCGCGGTGGTTGCTGTGGGTGACGAAGCCGTAGCGGAACTTCTGGTCCGAGAACTGTCGGTCAGGGGCTAGATGTTAGATTGGAGTGTTAGAGGCTAGAACCAAAATGGCGGTTAAATGGCGCTTACAGGTGGTTAAAGTCAATACGTTATCACCTTTGTATGTAAGAAGTCAAATGACAAAATGGCTAGAAACATTGAGATGTTAGATGTTAGAGGTTATATTTTAGATTGGAGTGGTTGGTAAGAGTATGAAACAAGTGGCTAGGTGGCTAAATAAGCCTTGAAAGTGGTTTAGAGGCAAAAGGTTAGAATTGGCTAGGAACAAGCTCTCACAAGTTTTATATTGAGAGATCAGTCAGGGGGTAGAATTAATAAGTGAGAGTTAGATATGAGTGGTTGGAAACGAAAGACAGATCTGACTAATGGAAATTGATAGACGTTCACAGAATAACGCTACTGACGTAGAAATAACTGACGTGGAAAACGCTACCACTACATCGCTTTTCATACTGCTACTGACATTATCACACCTTCCATACTGACTTGACTACTGACTTTACCACATCACCACCACTCACATGTGCCGGAGGCAGCAGCATGTCCACCACCAGGTCCACGTGGTCGTTGATAGGCTGAAGGTGGACGGTGAAGTGACACCGCCGCTTACTGGCCTGACGTATGACCTCCACAGTTCGGACTCCGTGGTTTGTTTCTGTACGCCAGTTGAGCACCCACACCTGATGATGTGGAAAAAGGGGGGGGGGAGTTACTGGTCAGTCCTGGCATCGGTAGAGAAGATGGACTGCTGATGACGATGTTGGAAAGGAAGACGGAGGGGGTATTACCAGCTAGTCCTTAAATTGTTCGTGTGATAAATAATCAATCAGAAGCGAGATTCCAAATAGTGGACCTGGTATTACAAGGAAGAAACGCAACCATGCGTCGTGTAGTTATGAGCAACCTTGCAGCACGGTTAGCAATTTTTGACCTGAGATCTGTCTGCACGTCTGTCCCTTATTCTCTCTCTCTCAATCAATTTCCTTCATCCCTCCCTCTCCTACCCTCTACCTCCTCCTCCCACCCTCTCTCTCTCTCTCTGTACCTCCGCTCTTCCTCTCTCTCTCTCTCTTTCTCTCTCTCTCTCTCTCTCTCTCTCTCTCTCTCTCTCTTTCTCTCTCTCTCTTTCTCTCTCTCTCTGTCTCTCCCTCCCTCCCTCCCTCTCTCTCTCACTCGCTCTTTCTCCCCTTCCCTCTTCTTTGAGTTCATTCCTTCCTCTCTATCTCCCCCTCCCTCTCTCCTCTCCTCTTCCTCTTTCCCACCTGATCCAGATGCGGCACATACTCCAGCTTCACGGGCAGCTGATCCGTCTTCACCACGTCCACAACCAGCTGCTGCTGGCGGCTGACTACCAGAACACGCTGAAGACGAGGTTGACTGATGTAGACGTATGATGTGCCGACAGAGACGGCCGAGCCCCAGGTACAGGCGCGCTGCACACCGCCGCAGACGTACTCCTGGGAGAGGGGGGAGGGAGAAGAGGTGTCAGGGCACTCTACTGTTTCTCCTATAACATGAGAATAGTATGGAAAACATACCCCAATCTCAAACTGCTCCGGTTGTTTTTCAATGGAAAAACACAATTCTATCGAATAGTGTTTATCTATTTCAAACAACCTGCAGTTATTGTCGATAGACATTCTCATAGACGCATTCATGGAAGAAGAGTGAGAGGTGATGAAGTTAGATTCCTGAAGCGTTTCTCTTTGCCTGTGCCCTGTGTACTCGTACAGTACATTAGGTACAGACGCCGGACACAGTCGAAAACAAATTCCTACAGAAGAGGGAAGGACGTAAGGCCCATAAGGGAAGGGAAAGACAATAAGTTTAGGAAGGAGGTACTTTTTAGATCCACATACAGATCGTATTCCGAGGGAGGCAAGGGGCCGAAACCATATACTAATTACCATCAAATGCCATCACTAGACAGGGAGTAATGACACTTCAAACCGGAAAAACACCACTTCAGATCATAAATGCCACCATTACACACCGGAAATACCGCCACAACAGACCGAAAGTCCCGCCACTACAGACCGGAAGTACCATCACTACACACCGGATTTACCACCACTACAGACCGTAAGTACCATCACTAAAAACCGCAATTCCCACCACTACAGACCGGACGTACCACCACTACAAACCGGAAGTCCCACCACTACAGATCGGATTTACCATCACTACAGAACGAAAGTCCCGCCACTACAGACCGGAAGTTCCACCACTACAGACCGGAGGTCCCTCCACTACATACCGGAAGTACCATCACTACATACCGGAAGTACCACCACTACACACCGGAAGTACCCACCACTACCTGCGTCCCGGGTATGATGTCGGATCCCTGAATCTGATGCTCCAGTCGGCAACTGTCGGCATCATACAGAGATATTCCCCAGTCGTGAAACAGCATCAGCTGACGCGAGGGTCGACCCGAGTCGCTTCCTGTGGGTCGAGGGAAAGAAGGGGGGAAGTCAGGGAGAGTGGTATATAGGAAAAACAGGGAACAGGGGAAAAGAACATGGGGTGAATATAAAAGGTGATAAACAAGCAAGCATTTTTTGAAACAGGAGACACGGAAGAGCCCATAAAAGAATGGAGCAACGGAACGCACAGCACGTAGTACCTAAAGCGAGAAGAAGAAAAAAGTAAAGACAGAATGTGTCAGTTGAGGGAAAACAGGAAAGATGGAAGAGAGAGGTATTGGAGGTTAGGAAAATCATCAAAAGAACATGTCAAGCGCGAAAGATTGTATGAAGAGCTACTCACCCTTTTCATCTGTCACAACTATTCCTCCAGGCTTTCTGACACTCTTTCTTTCCTTTCTGCTCTGTTTGACACTTTTTTCCTCTGCTGACACATTTCTCCCTCTCTTTCGCGCACTCTCTCCCTTTCCTTCTCTTTCTCCTTCACATTTTTCGTCTCTCTTTAACCCAGTCCTCCCCTGTCCGACCCTTCCCTTACATCTGTCCGACCTCCTCTTTCTCCTCCTTCTAACTCAGTCTTCCCCTCTACCTCATCCCACACTCCTTTCTTTATCTAACCGTCATCCTCTCTCTACCCCGACATTTTCTATTACTCCTAGACATAGACATAGACTAGACATAGACTAGACATAGACTCCTCACCATGCCTCTGCTGATGATGCTCCTCCTCCTGTTGAACCAGAAGACTGCTCACAGACCTCGAACGACCCGCCGGACTACTGGCCTCACACATATATGCGCCTGTATCACTGACGCTCAGTGGACCAATCACAAGCCGACTTCCGTCACCAATGACGTCATATCGGCCCGGCTGACGAATCAGCTGCGCCTCGTTCTTGAGCCAGGAGATCTGTCGGAAGGGAGAGGGGCAGATTACTTTGAGGAACCATGAAGTATCTACAAGATGTAACGAAGCAGTAAAAAAGATAAGAGCACATCAACATAACGTGAATCGTGATGTTTGTTTTCCCAGAGGAAGTGAATTTTTGGCTGAAACCCGATGTGGTGTTTATGTTAACAATAGAATGATTTTCTCCCTTCATGGTATTTTAATATATTGTCGTTTTCTATATATTTCTCCCTTCAGTCAGCGTTTGTCGGAAAAGATAAAGTTGTTTGTCTGACGGCTGAGTTGTTATAATTATCGCATAAGTTACTAAATGTTCACAAGGGAAATGATATTTCTCATCAAAGAAAACTTGTCTCGCCCGAGGAAGTTGAGATCAGATGATGGACCGATAATGATCCAGTGACCAAGGGTAAGCATCATCATTCGAAGTATATTGACTTTTGAATAAGATATTTATAGTCCCAGAAAATAATCCAAAAAGTAAGCATTAGTATCGAGGAAATTTTGTCTCACACATCACAATGCATGTCTCACTTGAGACAGCGTATGCCTCACCTGAGGTGGAGGCACTCCGTCCACGTGGCACTCAATGGAGGCCAGCTGACCGACTCCTTTGGTCTGGAGACGGACACTGACCTCAGAGGTCGGCGGGGCTGCGCAGAGGTCACACACAGGTCACACTCGTCCCCAAGGATGCTGAGGTCATCGACAGGTCATCGACACGGCGTTGATAGCTACATTCATAGCAAGGGAAGCACTGTCTTATTGATTGATATGGATAAATGCAATGAGGTAGTGAACAACAATAAACATAATATTCCAGGTAACCACACTACACGATAGCAGTACATGTTACAAAAACAACTTATAGCATGTCATCCTTTAGAAAGATATATTACATCGTTTCAGTGAAATGGAATGTGGAAAAGGTACCATAAATAAGCTGGCAAATAAGTACGGTACGCATTACGCAAACTACCCAGGGTGATCGATCTCAAATTCACAAACAGTATGTATACAAAATGTACGCTTACAACACCGCAACTCAAATACGCATGCTGTAGTCGTACTTTCCAACGTACGTAGATTTTTCTTACCTTGTATGGTAAGCACATGTGTCTGCTGCACTTCCACATTCTGTTCGGCATGACACGTATAATTTCCGGCGTGAATCAGAGTCACGTGGCTGAGATATAAGGAGCCATCGGCGAACACGCGTAGAGAGTCTGCTTCAGAGAGATGAGAGAGGTCACGACCCGACCTGTGAAAGGTCAGGGAAGGTCAGAGAAGGTCACGTAACGATCTGTGAAGGACCAGGAAAGGTCAGAGGAGGTCACGGGTGGATCTGCAAAAGGTCAGGGAAGGTCAGAAGAGGTCACGTAACGATCTGCAAAAGGCCAGGAGAGATCAGGGTAGATCACGGTATAATTGACATCAGCCATTGATATTGATTGGTGCTTAGGACTAAGTGGCAATTATAAAGTTCTACCATTGATGAAATAATCGCAATACGATAAAGGTTTTGGATTGACTTAGTGAAATATTCGCAATATGATTGACTGACAGATTACTCCTCTTCCTCTGATTGGCTGCGACATTAATCTCTCCTCTCTGATTGGCCAGCAAATCCGCTTCTTGTCCCCTGATTGGTTGACGCACCTTTTCCAGATGACTCGCGGCGCGGGCGATCCTGTGACGTCACATTTAATTTCCACATTATCTCCGACGAAGGCAGAGAGGTTGTTGACCTCTAGAGCCTTGTCGAGGGAGACCATTGCGATGCCTGTGAACGAGAAGTGTACGATTATTGATGGAAGTGATGCTGACGTCATTGGTGTAAGTTCAGCAAATTGAGTTCACTTAGTGATAACCCGCGCCCCACTGGGGGGGGGGGGGCTATTCATAGCCCCCCTCCCGTTTTTCTGCAATAACTTCCAAACCACTTGACGTATCGACGCCAAACTTTCAGTACCTTCGGCTGCATCAATTTGACACCTTGTGTCAAAATTTGAACTTAGTAGCTACCATAGGCCGGCCGAAAATGACGTCAGAGTGACGTCATGTTCGGCCGATTTCGACGCAAAACATTGAACCACGGCAATCGCTCTCAAGAGCTCAGTTTTTAACCCTCGCCGGACCTACAGGGGTGTGCGCTAGAATCCGGAAAAAAATGTAAGGGAAAGAACTTCAGGGTTTATTTGGTATCGCAAGATTTCCCTTCAAAATTTTTACTTTTATAGCGAAGACTGATCCCTCCTCTGTACTGTCACTCGACTTAGCACCCTCCAGCTCCAATCACAGCCTCTACAGGACGCCGGAACCTGCCGCAGGCGTTGGTGACCTGCTCCCGGGTTAAGTTGACCGCGGCCTGGATGATGGCGGTCCCCAGGGAGTCGAAAGTGTTGTGAGGTCGTTTGTTGGACTCTCTCTCAAGGACGCCCCAGAGAAAGTGGTCGCACGGACACAGAAAATCTTCTGGTCGGGAAAGAAGCTGCTCTGGCCGGTGGCTCTGTGCTCCAAAGAAGTGATGATCAGCTAACATCTCCGAATCTCCTGGTCTTTATGACTTCTGAGAGCATCTGTCTCACCTGAAGAACGTAGCTCCTGTATCGGAGATTCTCGTGAATGGCACGAAGAACTGTTACCCTGCGCAGATTGAGCCTCGAAGTCACCTTCTGCATGGGCAGGCTCGGACCTTCTCCAATCATGGCCTCGAGCTGCTCCAAGAAGTCCTTATTCCGCTTCCAAACCTCGAATCGGTCCTGTTCCTTCCTCTTAGGAGTCAGAGACTCACTCATCGTCTCTTCAGACTCTTTGAAGGACTTTGCAAGGTCGTACACGGCCGATTTCGGGAACTGAAAGAAGTCCACAATTTCCTTGGGCGCGCGGCCGCAACGGAGGGCCACAATAACCGAGGTGCGGCGCTCGAGCTAAGAGGATATTTCTACTTATTTTGTTTCCGATCGAAGGCGACTGAAGTCACAAACCTATGAAGAAAAGAAGAATGATATATTCAAAAAAGTTTATACGATACGCCAATTTAAAGTTTTTCCGGATTCTAGCGCACACCCCTGTATTGGTTTTCTACATACGCGCCGGCCGAGGGGGGGGGGGGGCGGGTACGACCCCCCCTCGCCGTTTCGCCCCTGGTGGAGCTAGCGCGTCGCGGAAAAAAAAACGAGCGTGTGCGCCGTTACGAGACGCAGAGATTGGTACCCGATTTTAAGGTCCTAGGTCAACCGGTGACCTCTGAGGTCAGGTCAAGTGCCCCAAGGTACGGTTCAGTTTTTGGTGACTAACTTCGCAAAAAACGGCCGCAGAGCGCCGATTTTGGCAGCATCGTGTTTGCCTCGCTCAGGCGCGTCGAATGATATACTTTTTGTCCGGGTCAGGTCAACTTGGGGTGTTGACCTCAGGTCAAGGTCAGGTCAGCACCCCCAGGTCACGAAGTTGGCCGAAAGAGGTCATGTCGTATATCATTCGATTCGGCAGGTCTTCCTGAGTCCATTGGTGGTTTTCTCGACTCGCTAGCTCAATTTGATCAAGAGTTATTGACGAAAAACTAATATGACCTTGATGACGTCATAAATGACGTCACGCAAGGTCAAAATTGCAAAAGTGACGCATCTAACCTTGCAAGGAGTGCATCAAATCACGATTCTGTGTGCTTGAGATAGTTGGAGATCGTTCCCGGCGCCAGAATAGCAGTTTGAATTTTTCCCCATTGACTTATAATGGTGAGGTCACAAAAATGACCTGACCTCATATGACCTTTAGGGAAAATCCGAGATATACAAGTTGTGACACTCATAATGGATACTAGATCCTGCAAGTTTCATTTCCCTGTGACATCTCCTCTGGCAGTGAGGGCGTTGCGAAGTTGCGACATCTGAAGACCGTGCAGAGGTTCACTTATGACGTCATAGGTCAGTGACCTGACCTGACTCAAAAATCCGGTTGGTGTCAAAAGATCCGGCTTGAATCAAAGGTCAGGTATGCCAAGTTTCAGCTCTCTATCGCCAGCGTGCTCGGAGCTATCGCGAAAAAACCCTATGGGGGGGCGGCACCCGCCCCCCTCGGCCGGCGAGGGTTAAGCTAGATCCAACTTCTTTGCATTAAGGGTTCAGAATTGACTGCGCTATCAAACTGCTATCTCGGCTTTTCAAAATTTTGCAAATTTCGAAAATTTTATATAATAATATTCAAAATTTATATTCTTATACTTTTTTCAAAAAGTTTTTGACTTTTCGAAAAAAAAACGGTATATGTGACAGAACGCATGCTTATGACTAACAGTAGAAAGTTTTAGGTAAATATCTTCAAAAATGGCCAAGTTATACGCATTATTGCAAAAAATCTCAATTATAATTTTTTTTTCAAATCAATTTTTCAGTACGTATTTGACATCATTCACCATTATAAATAGCACCATCGTGTTTCTGAGGTCAAACTGCATCAAATAGACACCTTTTTTGTTCAAAAATTTAAACTTAAAAATTTGACCTTTTTGGCCTGAAAGTGACCTAACCTAAGCTAAATTCGACTCAAAATGACCTCGAATGACACAGACGACATCAAATTGGAAATCTGTGGCCTAAATTGACCATAAAACATGTGTCATGTGACCGACGCATGATATAATATTTCCGTGGCCTGTGATGACCTGACCCTGACCTGAAAATCACAGTACAAGTTTGGTACCCTCAAGGTATCTAAAGCATCTGTTCACGAGTGTGTCACGTGGCTTGTAAGACGACGGCCAGAGCCCAAAATGTGAACAAGCCGAAATGCTAATAATTTTTACTTTGACCTGACCTGTGACGTCATCGGTGACCTCGAGGTCAATGAAATTAGGTTTCGCTCGATAGTTTTTCCGGGGCTATCAGACACCGTTTGAATTTTGACGATCGGCCCAGTAGTTTCGGAGTTAGGAGGGGGGGGGGCTATGGAGAGCCCCCACCAGTAGGGCATGTTATACGCAAACCCCAGTGGGGCGCGGGCTAATGGCGTAACTAATAAAAAAGCCAAGAGTGTGTGTTTGGAATCTTGAAATTAGGTTTCACTACATCACTAAAATGCATCGACAGTGAGGTCACATGACAAGAATGACAAAAATGTCACATCATGAGTTTTGATTGACGTCACTTGACGGCTGCCGCCATTTTAACATCAGCAGAGGCACACCACACAGGCGGCTAGTGCTAGTGACAGTCTTTTGCAATGGACGTATCAATGGCTAACATTGATAAAAATCTCATTTTCATATGCTTTCTAGCAAAATGATAACTTAGAAGCCACGTTTTACCGTTTGCATTGGTCTTACTCCTGGGTTTCACCAGCTACGCTGTGGAAACTCAGCATGGATTGTATTATAAGGTCCTGCAAAGTACACTCACTGTAGAGCTTGTTGAAGGCCGTGTAGAACTCGTTGATGTCCAACCCGCCGTCACCACTGGTGTCGTCAAAGTGGGCGAGGTCGGTGAGGTCACAGCCGGGGGTCAGTCCGGCCAGCTGATACCGCTTTGTAGCCTAAGGGCGGAGAGGACGGGTCAGAGTTCACGCAGGATGCAACGTAAGCATATGGGATGACGATGACTTCAGTTGACACCTAAAAATCACAAACATAAAATGATTGCCTGCATCGTCCCTAGGAGTTAGAAGAAGGGAAGTTTACATTTCAAAAACAATAACATAAGGCGAATTTAACCCGCGCCCCGTAGGGGGGGGGGGGGCCGAAACGGCCCCCCCTGTCCTTTTCGGTCGATATCTCCTAAACGGCTGGAGATATCGCCACCAATCTTTCAGGACCCCTCCGGGCATCAATTTGACACATTGTGACCAAAAAATTTTTCCAGAGGCTATGATAGGTTGGCCACAAATGACGTCAGAGTGACGTCATGTTCTGTCATTTTCGACCGAAAAAAAGACCTTCGCGAGAAGACCTGTCAGGACTACAGCTTTGAAGATACAGAAAAATGATCAACATAAAAGGTGTAGAATTGACAGGACTACAAAACTGCTATCTCGAATTTTTGAAATTTTTGAATTTTGACCCCCAAAAATCAAAAAAGCATTTTTTTGGATATATTCGCCAAAAAATCCAAAAAGTTTTTTGAGTTTCGAAAAAACCGGAATATATGTGATAGTGCCTACCGTCTTCTATCTACATATCAAATTTCAGATCGATACCTCGTTTTTTGGCCAAGTTATAGCGAAAAAACTGTTCAAAAATGATGACGTCAAATTTTCAAACTCAATTTTTGGCAATTCTAGAACTCGTAGAGCAAAACGAAGACCACCATTAGACTCCCCGTGACGAGCTGCATCGAATCGATACCCATTTTATGCAAAAATATCAACTTTGAAATTTGACCTAATTTGACCTGACCTTGACCTGACCTTCACAAAAACGTGACCTAGGCTGGCCCCAAAGGCTGCCTAACCCACATAATCGCATTTGTCATGTAAAATGGACCATAAAACATGTATCACACGACACATTCATATTGTGACCCCCGGTGACCTGACCTCGCTGTGACCTGACCTGGTACCAGTGACCTCAGATAGCAAAGTATGTGTTTGACGAACAATGTACCATCGATGGTTTTCAATAAATTACCAATTTACTCGCTTTCACAGCACATTTCTTGAATTGCCTGTGAACGGTGAAAATCTGACCTTTGACCTGACCTGTGACGTCATCGGTTTGACCTAGTTCAATGAAATTTGGTCACAAGGTAGTTCCCGGCTGGGGCTATCGAACGCCGTTTGAATTTTGAAAATCGGCCGGTAACTTTCCGAGATCTTAGGGGGGGCGAAACGGCCCCCCCCCCTACGGGTGGTAGGGTCCGCCGGTAGCCCTACGGGGCGCGGGTTAAGGACATGAGAGGGGAAATAATAGTCGCATCATACAGACATGAAATAGCTGTAGCTTTGAACCTCACCTCACCCTGAGCTAACCCTATCCCCGACTTGACCTGACTGACTCTGACCTGACCCTGACCCTGACCTGACCCTGACCTGACCTGACCTGACCTGACCCTGACCCGACCCTGACCTGACCCTGACCTGACCCTGACCTGACCCTGACCTGACCCTGACCTGACCCTGACCTGACCCTGACCTGACCCTGGGCCTGACCCTAACCCTGACCTGACCCGACCCTGACCTGACCCTGACCTGACCCTGACCTGACCCTGACCTGACCCTGACCTGACCCTGACCTGACCCTGACCTGACCCTGACCTGACCCTAACCCTGACTTGACCTGACCCAGACCTGACCCTGACCTCATTGAGCTCGTCGAGACGCAACTGTCCATCGTTGTTGAGGTCATATTGGCTGAACATTCGACTGATGGTATATTCCCGACCAATGGCGTGTCCAGAAGGCAGCTCTCGCTCCAGTTGACCGCGGCTGTAGGCCAGAAGTGTGTCCTGCAACAGATCACAACGTCCAAATGTTCACAACGTACAAATGATCGCAACATCCAACT
Source organism: Amphibalanus amphitrite (assembly GCF_019059575.1). Classification (NCBI taxonomy): domain Eukaryota; kingdom Metazoa; phylum Arthropoda; class Thecostraca; order Balanomorpha; family Balanidae; genus Amphibalanus; species Amphibalanus amphitrite. Next base: position 39,919 of record NW_024883493.1, on the reverse strand, counting down.
GGGAGAAAGTCGAAAGGGTCACATGGGGGACATGGTTGGAACGTCCTTTATAAAACGTGAAAACGATTGAATTTGACATTGACAAGCAAATACAAAGGTATAATAAGTTCAACAATTACTAACGTGAAGTATAGGTAAGTACTACCAGAAATAGCGACCTTTTTAAATTTAAATATGTGAAAATGATCAATAACATGGCAGAAATGTAAAACTTTTATTGTAAAATAGGCCAAATATGAGAATAAATAATATGAGAATAATAAAATATGAGAATAATAATTCTCATATTTGGCCTATTTTACAATAAAAGTTTTACATTTCTGCCATGTTATTGATCATTTTCACATATTTATATCTATTCATCATGGCAAAAAGCACCATCTCACATATCAAAACTTTTTAAATTTACTTATTCTAAGAAATGATCACCATGAGTGAGTAATTTAATCGGGATATGTATTCTTATGACAAATTTTACCACTGTTTCTAACTGGATCACCCGTCCTACACACCTATAAAACGTTCACAATGTGCGTTGTGAAATATTCAATATATACGCTACCTTCATCTTTTGAAATTGCTGCAGAGAGCAGATGTGGTCGCCCCTGATCTCAGTGACGTCATCTGGCGTGGTGACGTCATCATTAGAAGCGGCAGAGCTGTTGGTGCCGAGCCCGCTTGGTTCTCTGGGAGTGGACGATGACGTCACAGATGACGTTACGGATGACGTCACCGTGACGTTGACTGGGCTGTGGACCGGTGGCGTTCCAGTTTGCCCGCTGATGACGTCATGATGTTCTAATGTCTTCGCTGAATCAGCTTCGGCCTTGGAAGATTCGTCTGCAATAATAATAACTCATGAGAGTCGATATTTGTGTCAGTTTATTGTACTCACCTAAACTAAACAAAAGGATACCTACGTCTTAGTTACGAGGGTTAAATAAATTATTTCAAACCATTGTGTTAGTGATGCATCTTGTCCACTTTGTACGAGTAGCAGTTCTGAATGGACATTATTTTTTGCGGAACTTTGAATGTTTTTATTTTGATACTTCGGCGTGCATTTCTGTTCAATAAGAGTTTATAATCTTGCACTGCTGCGCTACGGCCCTTCTGAAACACCTCAAGTTCGTGTTGTGTGCCATTGGAGGTTATGACTTTGTACGGACCGTTCAGTGGTAGACACTTCTCCATCTTCCTGGGACCAATGTGTCGACCGTCCAAACACGCTCTCCGATGAAGATGACAATGGTTGGGGTAGATCATACCGTCCGAGCCGCAGACCTGTCGAAGGTCAGGTCACACGTCAGGTTCAGGTCAGTGGCTGGGGTAGATCAATGGTCATACCATCCGAGCCGCAGACCTGGGAAGAGGTCAGGTCACAGGTCACGTCACAGGCCAGGTAACAGGTCATGTCACAAGTCGGGCCACAGGTAAGGACACTTCTCACTGAGAGATTTTAATGAGTGATACATAAAGCGTTTCCAATCAGGCCGAAAGTATATCGTATTTTACTTGAATAACAACTGCTTATAACAACTGATGCTGTTTATTTAGTATCATGTAGGTTACTACTGGTTTGTACTGGTTTATACTACTGGTTTATACCGGTTAACACAGCGGTACGCACCGGTTTGTACCGGTCCGGACACTGGTTCACACAGACACAGATTGCTCCTGATTCAGTCTCCTGGCACGTTCGACCTCTTCCGCAGCTCAGCTCCAGACACGTCCCTGAAAATAGCGATACAGGGTCAGGTCAGGGTCAGGTCAGGGTCAGGTCGGGGTCAGATCAGGATCAGATCAGGGTCAGGTCAGGATCAGGGTCAGGGTCAGGGTCAGGTCAGGGACAGGTATGGGTCATGGTAATTGGTAGGGTTGATATACAAATACACAAACCAAGTATTTCTTGATTTGATCATATACATTGGTTATTGACTGACCACTTCAATTTGCCATATTTACACGTGGCAAATAATAACCACTAACCATATATGGCTACTTACTACCCAAAATATAAGCAATCTTCGGTAATTCATGGTAAAATGAAATAGTTGCGTGTTTACATTACTAAGAAAAAGCTCATTAAGTTATTTATAACCACCTTCACTGTATTCATGCCGAACACCCAGACGTCTCACCTCCGTCGTCGACAAACTGATGATCAGAGTCCTCTGAGATGCCTTCGGTTTGCTGCAAACTATTTCTGCGGTGTGTTTGTGCCTGAAAACGGACGATATATTTCAGCCATACGATAGAAAAGCAGGTGCTGAAATGGAAAGATATAATAATTCGTATAGAAATTCAAAATCAATATGGGAATAAGTATGTACCAATAACTCGCAAACAAAATTGATAATCGTCATGGAGAAAAATGATGAAAAAGCAACACTTTAACGAAGACGCAAAATTTTTAGATGATCTCAAAGCATATACAAAGTACCTACACCATGCAATCCCAATAACGTTAGCGGCATTTCAAGTTACGCGAAAATAGTTTCAGAGTGTTGTATCGCCGCTTATCTTGCGACTGTTGAACTGCGTCCGTTACAAAAAAACCTGTAGTAAGTTCGAGGCGTTTGATACCAACCTGCAAATCAAAGCAAAATCTGCAGGTATGCACCTAAGCTAGTTGTTAGATCGAATAAAGAGAACAATAGGCAGAATAAATTTGAAAAGGCGATTCTCTCTGTTCTAACACATCTTAGAAATTTTTGTGAAACCTTTTAAGGCTCTTCCGAGGTAAACTTAAGTTGACAGGCCCTGTTTGGCTTCTCAGAAGCCAGTAAATAGTCTCGTAGTGTCGAAGCTGAAGGAAGTCAAATCGAGGCGAGGAGTGAGGTCAGCAATTTGGTTTTCAAAACCGATTTTATCTACCGTCCTATGGACTGCTAAGAGCTTTTTCATGGTCAGTGACATAGAGCAAACCTAATTGTGGCTAAACAATAAAAGAGCATCAACATGCTTATAGTTAAATTACTTGCTTGCACACCTTGTGAGGTTGTTGAGGGCCTTGGCAACAGAAGGACGTTTTTACTGTTCTCATACGTCCTGTTTGTGATGTCCAGTGCTATGCAATGCATGAATATGGTCTATTGAATACTGTAACATATGAATATTGTAAATTATGACTTGCAGTGTGATATTTTTGACGCTGTCTTCATTTGCTGGGTTTTAAATGCATGCCATATTTTGCGATATGTTTGTAGTGCCCTGTTTGTGACGCCATATTTGTGACATGTTTGTCGGACCTCAACTCACCTGTTTTGTGTCAGTGTGTCAAGACTGTATCATGTCGATATGTCATTCTGAGCCCGAACTGGAAGTGGCCGTCACTTCCGTTGCGCACGCGACATTGCTGTCCACTATTCAGCGCTATGCGGAGGGGTTACTGCAGGGAAGGGTAACTGTGGGGGTGGGGAGGGGAACTGGGTGAGGGGAGGATAGGGGAGGGGAAGTGGCACCTGGGCGTTAGGGCACTTTGACAAACGGCGCGGTTGCACGGTTGAAGGCCGGTCTGTGAAATGTGACATTTGGAGTATGGCAGGTGTTGTGTTGTCGAGTTGCATTACCGTGAATTATGATGGTTGAAATACAGGGTGATTGTAAATACACGCTGTATGTCGAAATGTATGTCGAAACCTGTGGAAGAGTTGCCGTCTCAAGGTTGCTTTAAAAATTGTCGTGAAAATGGAAAAGCTAAAAATGATGTCAAATTTGAGAAATCATAATTTATTTAGATCAGAATTTAGACGGTCCCGTAGCTCAGTTGGTTAGAGCGTTGGACTCCGCGTGGTGAGAGCACGCGTTCCCGGTTATGACAGTCCGGGTTCGAAGAGCAATGGGCGCTCGACATTTATGGGCCTCCTGACAGGTATGGTTGCGGTTGGTGGCAGGCCGTAGCCAGGCGAAGTCAGCGAGGGGACCGGCCGTGCGCGGCTTTGTGCGCACGTTAAACTTTGGACTCTAAATTCTGCCATACACTGTAAAAAATGCTAACAAACCAGTTAGTTAATTCTTCAAGCAAAATCTAGTATTAAAACACACGTTGTTGCAAAAAACGGGTCAGGTAACACATATGTTTGCAACCTAACACCACATCCATTTCATCGAAGCAGAAAAGCTAACATCATTGTAAGCCGACAAATATTATCCGTGCAAACCATGCCGTGTTATTTGACAAACATGTTTGTTTATGCTTCCTTTGCCTTTTTTTCTGGGTAACGTGTTAACTAACAAATCAAACGCATGTTGTTACTCACAATCTTAGTTTTCTTACTACTCTTTTTGTTGTAGCATTACAAAGACCTTAGTTAATTGAAAAAATCGCCATTTTGTGCGCCCCTCTGCGCCCGCCATTGTTCAGTCTGTGCCAAGTCAGAGAATGGGAGAGGACGCGTGCGTTGTGAAGGAGCTGAGCTGTGGCGTATAAGTGTTGCGTGTGCAGTATAAGGAGCTGCTGTGGTGATGCAGAAGTGGTGATACTGTGGTGATACATAACCCGAATAAGAATAATAAGAAGTCAAACAGTGAAATGATATGGATTGTTGGACATGGCTTTCATCCTTACTGGTATGGTGAGTGATTATGGGAAAGATCAGTGGAGATATTGCTGGCGTTTTAGTGTGGTTTATGTATGTCACTCATTTTCTTTTCAAATGAAGCTCCAACCAGGCTTTAGAGGGTCTCAGGTTGGAAACACTGTTCATTTGTTGACTGTCAATTGACGTCTATAAGTACATATGACGGACTGAACAATGAGCATGTTGCACACTAAAACCGCATTAAGCTTTGAACAAGAAATTAAATGTACCTAATTTTTGGTTGGGCACTCAACCAGTGAACGCGGTGAGGTGCTGTTTTATGCAATTCCTGTCACTGCAGCCATGTTGTCAAATATTTTTTTTTTTGTAGACACATGAGCCACCATTGTTCGGTCAGGGAATTTTTGCCCTTTTGTTGCAATTTAGTTTGCCCATATCGACAGAAATGAAGCATTCTCAATGTTTTCGTAATAGGTATTTGGAGCCTGTATGGTGTCATGGCTGGTGCGGATTCCTGCAGGCTATATATAGTTGCAGGTGTGAATCAGTGCAGATTTGTCACCACGACCGTTGCAGATTACCGACTGATTTATGACGTTGGTTGGCATGATGAGGTTGGTTGCGTTGCTTTATACGTTGGTTTGAATAAACATCTTTGTATTTAAATACTCGTCTGTATGATACTTTTTTTTAACCCTCGCCGGCCGAGGGGGGGGGGGGCGGGTGCCGCCCCCCCATAGGGTTTTTTCGCGATAGCTCCGAACACGCTGGCGATAGAGAGCTGAAACTTGGCATACCTGACCTTTGATCCAAGCCGCATCTTTTGACACCAACCGCATTTTTGGGTCAGGTCAGGTCACTGACCTATGACGTCATAAGTGAACCTCTGCACGGTCTTCAGATGTCGCAACTTCGCAACGCCCTCACTGCCAGAGGAGATGTCACAGGGAAATGAAACTTGCAGGATCTAGTATCCATTATGAGTCCCACAACTTGTATATCTCGGATTTTTCCTAAAGGTCATATGAGGTCAGGTCATTTTCGTGACCTCACCATTATAAGTCAATGGGGAAAAATTCAAACTGCTATTCTGGCGCCGGGAACGATCTCCAACTATCTCAAGCACACAGAATCGTGATTTGATGCACTCCTTGCAAGGTTAGATGCGTCACTTTTGCAATGTTGACCTTGCGTGACGTCATTTATGACGTCATCAAGGTCATATTAGTTTTTCGTCAATAACTCTTGATCAAATTGAGCTAGCGAGTCGGGAAAGCCACGAATGGACTCCGGAAGACCTGCCGAATCGAATGATATGCGACATGACCTCTTTCGACCAACTTCGTGACCTGGGGGTTCTGACCTGACCTTGACCTGAGGTCAACACCCCAAGTTGACCTGACCCGGACAAAAAGTATATCATTCGACGCGCCTGAGCGAGACGAACACGATGCTGCCAAAATCGGCGCTCTGCGGCCGTTTTTTGCGAAGTTATTCACCAAAAACTGAACCGTACCTTGGGGCACTTGACCTGACCTCAGAGGTCACCGGTTGACCTAGGACCTTAAAATCGGGTACCAATCTCTGCGTCTCGTAACGGCGCACACGCTCGTTTTTTCCGCGACGCGCTAGCTCCACCAGGGGCGAAACGGCGAGGGGGGGGTCGTACCCGCCCCCCCCCCTCGGCCGGCGCGTATGTAGAAAACCAATAGGTCCGGCGAGGGTTAAATAAAAATTTCGACGCGTGTCGCAACACGGTGTGTGAAAACGCACAACATGTATATTAGGGTGGCACTTAGCAATGGGGTGAATTTTATGTTTTGCGATTTTTAGGCGTGCGGGTAGTTTTCTGGTTCCATTCCCGTAAAAAATAATGTGTGCAAAATGATTTTGAAAAATATTGATATTTAGGGGTCGCGAATTGAGGTCAAAGTTGACATTTTTTCGGAAAAAATCAACTTTTTGGAAACTGCTTTAAACCTATTTGGAATGACATATGTGGTCATTAAGCGTCATTTCCGACGTATTTTGACCTTTATTTGTATAACAATTGTTTATCCCATCACTTCCGGCCGATCGTAGCCAGTCTAGGTCAGGCCAAGACAGGTCTGATCTGTGCTGCTTTACCCATGTCAGGCCTGTTTTGGCCTGCGACCGGTGCCTTCTCACAGTGGAGGTCATTTCCTCCATATATCCTCTGATTATCCATCCTCTGATTAGTCATATCATATCTGATGGTCATATCATCATCATCATCATCATTTATTTCGTTTGGAAGCTCCATGCACTCACGGCTTTTCAGTCCAAGTGTCATACAGTAAATAGGTAGGCACATATATAAAGCTAAAATAAACACTAAAGCTAAAAGTAAAAACCATGAAAAGCATGGGACTTAAAAAGTAAAATGCATATCGGTACAAATGACCGGAAGCTACGCGCACAGTGACTAGTCACCATTGAGTAATCGTCGACAACGCCTGCGACAAGTGGCCGACGTGCGTGACGACCGAATGTCTGCTGGCAGCGAGTTCCAAACGTCACAGGCGCGGTAATACAAGAACTTGCGAGCATGTTCGGTGCGGACCCTCGGCAGTTCGAGCTGCATATTCTCAGTGGCTCGAGTCTGTCTGCTCGACACGTCGCTGCGTTGTACAAACCGCTCAGAGAGGCACTTCGGTGCATGAACATTATTCAACAAGTAATGCACAGTACTGCAGTCATTCTCCGCCACCAGCCTGTCTATATGGGGCCAGCATAGCTCTGCCAACAGAGGCGTCACATGAGCCGAGCGTCGGACCCCCATGACGACCTGTGCACAGTGGTTTATCACCATCTGAATACGGTGTCGTGTTCAGAAGGTCACTCCTCTGATTAGTGTGAGGAGTGACCGGTCTCCCTTGTTCCAAAGGGAGGACGAGCCCCACGGTTCTATCGGTTCTTGAGACATGCTCCTTTTCTGTCGAAGAGAATGTGAAGAAGTTGGAGTCAGCCTATCGTCGGCGGGCGAAAGCAGAGGCGAGAGTGTGCATTGAGCTGCACTGGTTTATTGTGCTTTCGGGATGTTCTTCCGTGGGCGCTTCTTCCGACTCTAGTGTCAGTGCCAGCAACAGACTTAGCCGGCCGTTGCGGCGCACACACGGAGGGAACGTCTTTGACGATGGCTACCATGAGAGAGAAACGTCGACGCACACTCCCAAGCGCATGCGGGCGAGCGGACGTCTCTAACAGTGAACTGGCCTCGACCGGGCCAAACTGCCCAACCGTAATGTGTGAAGAACACGTGAGCCTGTTATCAACTGCGGCATGGAACTTAGGATACGACTCCGGCTGAACCGCGAATCCTGAACCGCGAGAGAAGGAGCGTCGACCGATTCTAGGTCCTGGTGATGGGGGGGGGGGATTGGGGTGGCCAAGCTCCTCGCCGTTCCCAACCTCCCCTCCATCCAAGCACAGGAGGCCATGCTCACAGCTCTGGGGGACTAAGAACTGGAGAAGCGGAACTGTGGCCTTTTGCTTCGACGCCACGACGGCGAACAGCATGCTGGTAAACGGTACTTTAGCCCTTATCGAGCAGAAGCTAGATCGGCCCGTCCTTCAGCTGGCCTGCCGGCACCACGTGTAAGAGCTGGGCCTAGAGAAGGCCTTCTCCACCTGCCCTAGAATCTCGAGCGGCCTCTACATCCGGCTGTTTAAGAGTTTCAAAGGCGGGTGGGAGTTCATACTTCATTGACAGGATCACACCGGTGGCGTTCGCCGTCGACGACGTTCTGGAGTGGGACGCAAGGCCCTCTAACCAGGTATGGACATCGGCCAATCGGGGCGAATCACGGCCGGCGGGAGGATGACGTCATCGGCCCATACTCCGCCGACTCCGCCCACCCACGGCAGCGAAACTGAATGGCGTTTGCGCCAATTATTTCGTGATCGATTTTATCCACCTGGAATGCAATAAACGTTCAGCGGCCTCTTAACCGTTTGACTCAATATCCTTGCAACCTTTCAACAGCAAAAAATTGCAGCAACTTTCTCTATTTTGCAGTCGGTGCCGACGGTACCGACTGCTGTACCTAAGCCGGGGGCCCGCCCGTAGCAAACGGGTAGACAGAAACTAGGTGACCAAAACACAAAACCAGCTGTTTTCGTACACGTTCATTTGCATGTCATAGGTTGATATAAATGCCAAGCTATGCACAATGCACATTCGTGGCTAGACAGCATAGAAGTTAGAACTCAAAATACTGTCAACAAAATACTGTCAACTACTGAGTTCAAGCGGTTATATAGCCCTGGTTCAAGCGCGAATCCAGCTTGGAGTTTGGGAGGGGGAGGGGGCTACTGTTCATCGACGGCGGACATAGGGACTGTGTGGAACTCATTGTAGCTTTGGTTATCGGCTCGGGAACGGTCGACGGCACTGTGCTGCTGCTAGGTGCCTTTCTCAGTCGTTTGACGGGGCTCTGGAGCACCTGCTAAGCTTCGGATAACCGCTGCGGCTCCGGTGCCATCGGCTCAGAGACCAACAGGCTGTACCGGCCGGAACTGATCGGCGATTCTGATTCTGTTAGTGCGGGAGAGGCAGATGGAGCCTGGCCGGTGGGTTCTGCCTCAACGCGGGGCTGATAGGGTAAGGTGCAGCCCAGGCCCATGTCACTCCACTTTTGATGACATCATAAGGGGGCCTCAGGACAATAATGGCGCGGTGCGCCACAATCGCTTCAAAGCTATTTACCAACAATTGCCATTTTTGAAAATATTATTTTGAATTAAAGTTACAAGTAATAAAAATATTGTAATAAAGTTGTTTATTAAATCGATACCATATCTAAAAACTTACTGAAAAATGATTTATTCATAGTAAAAATATAAGCTCGATGCGTTTTTGCGTTGCTTTCCTGCAACTGCAGAGGATTTTTAAATCGTCTATATCTTCAAAACCGGCCATTTCTTAGCATATTGCTGCTCTTTTTTTATCGCTAGAAAATTAGTTGAACTTTGCAATGACATCAACGGTTGAGCGATATGTGTAGAGTGTCCCCAACAATCTTCAAATGAAGTTAGTCATTTTTACGTTGTAAAGGAATGGAGCACCCCTTGCGAGCATCAGGGGTGACGTCACTCAGGATCTGTCTCTGATTGGTCGGCGGGGGAGTGACTGTACCTTCTATAGATGGCCTTGGTGCAGCCCATATAAAAAAATGTAAAAGCGTTGGAAATATCGCTTCAAAAAGTCAGAGCATTTAGCATGGAAACGCTATGGCCTGATAGGAACTGAATGTCGTTGCGAATTTCGATGCTACCAAATTTCGGCGGGGACTTGCATCCACCTGCCGCTGGTCAGCCGTGCCACGGACGCTCTGGACTTGTCGCTGCCGGTGCTGGCCGAGCTGGCCGCGCTCTGGGCCGACTGCGCCGAGCCGCTGCGGCCATGGTGCCCGACCTGAACCAGTAGGTAGCTGACGCCGGAGCGGCGCTCGGCGAGGCCGGTGCTGGTCGGAGATGGGGCCGCTGCCGGCTGCTGTGTCGCGCGGTGCAGCTGCTCGGCACGCTGGCCACGCCGCCGCCACTGGCTTGATGGCAGACAGCTTGCAGGCGCAGCTGGCCGCCTGTGTGAGTCAGCGGCCTGTGCTTGAGCTGGCCATGCCATTCGGCATTCGCTGACATGAAGACCAGCCAGTGACCGTATATATTCCTGCCGCGTGTCGTCCAGCTGGCGCTCAGCTCCGGCAACGCGCAGCTAAGACCTCCGGGCTCCGCGTGCCAGCTTGCTGAAAGCCGTGACCGCGTTCACACTAGGTGAACCGCTTGCTACGCGGCGCTATCACGAATAAGGCATTTACGCGATAATAACCAGTTCGAGTAGTAAAGGTTTCACGTTAGAGTGACATCTTGAAGTATAATGTACTTACGCGAAAAGGTGAACGAAGGGGTCCAAATGGGTGAATTCCAGATAAAAAGGTCAAATTAGGTCACGCTGGGTCATTTCAGGTCACAGAGGTCACTTAAGGTCACCCTGGGTCAGGTCAGGTCACAGAGGTCACCCAGGGTCACGATAGGTCAGGCCAAATCACAGAGGTCACCTAAAGTAGCAATGGGTTGGATCACATTGGTCAGGGCTATCATGGGCCGATGACGTCATTCCTGCTCATCTTCTGCCTACAACATCGGCCTATGGCACAGCATTACGGTGTCACCCCCCTGGTGGGACGAGCTGCTGGTCAGCTTCCATCGCTTCCATCGCTGGACTATGCCTAGCTCCGGGAAGACTACCGAAAACTTCTGAAGCTCTGCGTAATTGCTCTCGGCGGAGTTCCAAGCACGGCATCCGTTTCTCCGCCTCAGAGTACTCCATTGAGTTAGGTGGATGGCAAAGACCATCTGCACTGTGGATGCCTTCCTCTTCAGGGAGCGGCTCCGGCTGACGGCGGCCGAGGCCCAGGTCATCAAACGCTGTGCGCTGTCCGTTGCCTGCAAGTTTGCCGCCGCCGCCGCCGCCTGGTTTGGGACTCTATTGCCACTGCGCCGGCTCTGGACCTGACCTTCGTGAACTCGTTCTGCACCTACCCCGACAAGGAGCTGTCGAAGGCGACAGTCCTGGTCTTCGGCCGTCACCTGTAGTACTTGAGTGATCGGCTGCCTGGTGACTCTGGAGCTTTTAGACCCCGACCCTCGGGCTCAATCAAGACATGGTGCGGGCAATAGAATTGTAGGAGAGGGAGGACCCTCCCCATAAGTCCTTAGTGGACACTATGAACGCCGCTCTCGCGACCGAGACCTTGGTGAGCTTCCTCACATCGTCGTTCAAAAAGCTCTCAAGGATCCACGACCTGGACGCGGGGCTCATCATCAATGACCAAGGCCACTGGGAGGACAGCAGCTACCACGGGGTGTCGAAGTCTAGTAGGAAAATCTGGCAAATTCCCTGCGTGACGTCACGTCGGGACTGACCGACGGCACTTTGCACTGAAGGATACGGCGGATTGGCTATTTTTGAAAAATGATTAAAAATACTTTTGTGCTGTTATGACATATAAATCGCTTATCAGCATGTTCCTCATCATGTGATAAAGCCATATCCGTGGTCGAAAATAGCTGAGCCCCTCCCAATTTCCAACCACCGACCTCATAAGCAAACGATGTAAGCGTAATCCTTAAGGGCGACTTTCCCATACATATCCGTACATATGCGTCCTTATGGAAATCGGTAGTGTGGCAATTGGCGACGCGCGCGACATCTGTGTGGCGACCAAGTGGCGACTGTGGCGACACCTGGTGGCTGCTTTTCTGCTGTATGAAGGCATTGGGGTTTTGCCAGATATGGTTCCTACTGCTACACAACTATGTTGACCCAATACTAGAAAGTTATTTCGCCAGTAAAAGGCAAGCAAATTGAAAGTCAACTTATAAAATTGCTTATAATTGATAACGAGAAAATAATAAAGAAGTTTTGATTGAAGAGTTATTAAAATACCCAACCGTGAAACTATATTCTGGTAGGTTTAGTAGAAAATAGTCCGTGCAACCTTGTATTTAGGGCCTTGGCAGCTACCAAACCGCAGCTCGTGTAGTCCGGGAGCTGCGGTTGGTGAATGAATTCACCAGGCGCGGCATGGCGCTGATGTAGGACTGGCACTCATGAAAGACAAAGATTAGCGCCAGTTCTTCCTCCATGCCGTTGAAAAGATCACAGAAAACGCTAACCTGACACCCGAAGATCGACTGCAATTGCTAACCAGGCTATAAACAAAGTGATCTGGGTGCCCGTTGCCCATGATACCCCTCCCTCCAATGAGGCGCCAATAATCTACTAAAGAGGAGGCACTTGAGTAGTGGAGTACATAGACCAGCGTTCTGGTGTGACCGAAGCTGCGCTGCATGAAATATCAAAAAACAATATGAAAATGACTAGGAAATGCTTCATTATCATCCGATTACAGCGTAATAGGAAAGTCCGAAACGATTTTAATGATATTGAAATCTGCCACCAAAATCCGAACTTTGACCTTGATTCGCGACCTCTAAACATCAATATTTTCCCATAAAAATTTGCCTCCCTTATTTTTTACGGGAAAGGAACTGGAAAACCACCCGCACGCATTTAAAATCAAAAATTGATTTTTAAGTGCCACCCTAATGTATATATACTGTAAAACATATTTGCACGTTTCGAGTCATCCTGTCAAATCTCACTAACCAAATGCGTGTAAACTTGGTATTTACCACACTGCATCCCGAAGTTAACACGCATTTGGCTAATGATATTTGCCTGGATAACATGTGCACATGTGCAAATCTCGGCAGAAGCTTGTGAATCCTACTCACATTTTGCGTGTAATCGTGTTTTCTTCTGTGTGTGTTATGTAACACCGAAGTTAGTTATCCTGCAACTAGGCGATGCCTAGTTGCATGATAACTAACTTCGGTGTTACATAACACGCACAAAAGGAAACACGCTTACACGCAAAATGCTAGTAAGCTTCACACGTTTTTGCCTAGTGAGATTTGCCAGGATAACTAACTTTTTAGTTACTTTACACGCATAATATTAGTACATTGACAGGTAGATATTAGTTAAGTAACACGGTCACACGCAAAAGGCGTGTAGGTCAACACCACGTCGAAAACTAATGTCTTAGTTTCATAACACGTTTTTTCTTAAAAGCGTGTTTTATAAAACACGTTTGGTCAGTAGATGCGTGTAAACTTTACACGCTTTAGGTTAGTGAGATTTGCCATGATAACACGGAAGTTAGTTAACATTTTTTACAGTGTAGAATTGGAATTGCGCGATCGAAGGGTAGAGGGCAGGGTCACCGCAACAAGCTTCGCTTAGCGGTGGCTCTGTTCTTGTGAATCCTTCCCATCAAAAGGTTCGGACTAAGTTAAAAAAAAATAATGCGATCGCTTAACTTTGACTGTTGAAATATGATAGTTGAAGTGAGACCATTGAATGTAACAACTGAAATATAACATAAAATACAGTTGGAATTTGGTAGTAATGATTCCGAATCGAAAAGTGCCATCCATTAGATATCACGGCTATGTTTTACGGTTCACTGTTAGCATTCACAAGCGCTCTTACGCTTTTGGTTGACATGGAAACATCAACAAGACGCTTTCGGTTTCCATGTAAATGTTGGACGCTCACAATTAACTTGATTGATGTTTCAATAGAAACCCAAAGCACAGCAGCGTTAGTAAGCGCTAGCTGAGTTCGGTGAAACAAGGACCAGTTTATTACAGCCCACCGCTGACAACTGACCTTTGACAGCCAGTCTTTGACAGCTAGCCTTTGACAGCTAGCCCCTGACAGCTAACCTTTGACAGCTGACCTTTGGCAGCTAACATTTGACAGCTAGCCTTTGACAACTGACCTTTGACAGCTAGCCTTTGAAAGCTAACATTTGACAGCTAACGTTAGACAGCTAACATTTGACAGCTAACTTTAGACAGCTAACCTTTGACAGCTAACATTTGACAGCTAGCCTTTGACAGCTAGCCGCTGACAGCTGACAGTTGTGACTGCTGTCCAGTGACAGCTCGCAGGCCGCTCAGTGGAAACTAACCGTCCTCAGTCACGGACAATCACGAAGTGTCACGCTATAGAGCGTGACGCTGACCACTTTATACAACAGTTGGAGGTCAGGTGAGTGATGGCTGCAGGTTCGAGCTGCCGTCGGGACCAGGGAGTCTAGGGCCAAAGGTTGAGCAATGAAAATATTGAAAATTTAAAGACAATGACATTTAGGTTACATATCGGTATCTATCGGATGTAAAAATACATGCCCAAGATGTAAGGTTAATTGCATTATGATGTCCAACGTCTCCGGCAATTCTGCCTACGTAAAATGGTATTAGGCTGTGCCGCACAAGCTAGTGATAAGAGTCTGTCTCTGTGAGTTGTAACCCTATCCTATGCTCCCCATAGTCAAGATTCATTTATGGTAAGCGGCACTGCTTAGCATTACAATCAACTTATGCAGTTATAAGCGCTGGAACATTATTCTGTAGTCGACTGTAAATCGAATATGGGAGATTTTTACCCAATTTCTTCACTTTCACTTTTCTTACCCAGTTTCTGGCGTCGGCACCAGAGCCAAGGAGGATGAGCAGCAGTAGCAGTGACATCAGCGATGGTAGGTGAGCTTCCATATCCGTCTGGAACAGCACACAGGACCTCACAAAATCGAAAAACATGACGTCATTACTTTGAGACGCTTTATAACAGATAGTGTGTGTAACGAAGGGCATCCAAGCTGCCTACAAGGTATTCAAGCTCAGGTTCAATATGATACACGATAAGTTCAGTTTTTTTCTTTCTCATCGACCAACCTTGCTAACTGTGTTTATATACCATAATTCTCTGTCACAGACTTCTCTAGCGTTGACGCTACTAACATTCATCTTGTGGCCAGTCCACAATAATAGAAATTGTGGATTGACCTCCCCATCATTGATATTTTCTTTTCTTGTAATCAGCACGCATTACAATGGAAGCCGATAGCTAAGCTGTCATCGCTTTTCGTGCTTCTGTAGCAGCCTGTGCGTATGCGGCATAACAATGAAAGACTGTGGCCCTACTTTCACCCGGCTCGCATTCAGTCAGCGATCGCGCAGTGCGCATTAAGGTTGCTCGATCAATAACGTTAATTACTTCTATAGCGACCACCATCGACCGCCATTTGGGTGGTCGTCGCTTTCGACCATCATTGAAGCCCCAAACTATAATGGGGTTGGGAACTCGATTTTTTAAGAATGCATGAAAATGATCAAACTATTTTCACAGAATTTATGGTGCATACCATTGCCTCATAAAATCAATAAGCTGAGAGAAATGGGGGAAGAAAGATAGGAAACTTGTTTTGAAAAGTTCTTGAAAAAAGATGCTCTTGATGCTGTTACGTCACATGTCACCTTCTGCGGTTGACAAATAATGGCGCATCTGGCGCACCACAGATTACATGTTATATCAATGGGTGAAAGATGTTGTTTGCTTCACTCTGCCATTCGCGCTGTTTTTAACTTTAAATTATGCTAAAACATTTATGGATGAAATGTTCAGTGTCAAAAATTGATGTGTCTGCCGTGTACTATATTCCCACTTAACATGAGCGCGTGATAAACATTTTATGTACCTCGAATTTTCAAATGATAAAGATGATGAATCGGAGGATGCTGAAAAGCAAAAGCTCATTCCAATATTTGGACTACTTTACGATTAAAATGTTTACATTCCTGTCATCTTATTGATCATTTATTTGTTCTTTTTTATGAAAATAACTTAAGGCGTTGAGAACCGAGGTAATTTCTATCTACCGTGCCTTAACTTACCAGCAACAGCAATCTATCTACGCCCTACGGTGGCAAGGGAGACTGTGAAAGAAGCGTAGGATGGATTCTAAACAATTCTTTTGTGATATACTGAAGGGCAAAGTGCAGAGAAGAGCGTACAAGTCCTGTTTTGTGCCAGGCTGTTGCAGTAGCACTTATGAAACTCCGAAAACGATCTTCGTTCATGTCCCGAACAACATTACCCTGAGGAGATGATCGTCTGCAATAGCAGGAAGAGCTGATGCAAGTACTTTGAAATCCACTATCAAGTCGGTGCTATTTGATCACTGTTAGGTGAGATATTTTGTGCAAGGGATGAGTGTAATGCCCAGGAAATCAGGGCTGCGGAGTCGGAGTCGGAGTCGGAGTCGGAGTCGGTCGGAGTCGACAGTTGTGACCGGAGTCGGAGTCGGAGTCGGAGTCGATTTTAGAAACCCGAGCCGGAGTCGGAGTCGGAGTCACCGAAAATCTGTCGACTCCGCAGCCCTGCTAGGTCTGCGGAGTCGGAGTCGGGAGTTGGAGTCGGTCGGAGTCGACAATTCTGCCCGGAGTCGGAGTCGGAGTCGGAGCTGGCTTTTGAAAGCCGGAGTCGGAGTCGGAGTCGGAGTCGCCGAAAATCCATCGACTCCGCAGCCCTGCAGGAAATGACCTCCATTCGCCCCCTGACCGGTCAGGGTTATAAAATTTGAGTGGATGGCGGTCCGTTTGGGGTTCAGATGTCAATTGTATTTTGTTACTGTCAAACAATACATGTTATGCTGGCAGCGAATGTGTGTAATGTCGTTTTTCGAAGCAGAAGTTAGAACTGTAACGGCAGAGTGCTTGCTGGTCTCATCGTAAGTATTGTAAGTGTTGTAAGCAAAAGCATTGTCAATATTGTAAGTATTGTGAGCATTGATGTATGGTAGATATCACCTCACATGATCTCGGCTCAGATAACCCTCTCCGGTGTCCCTGTCAGTAAATGGCACTTGGATCATTACAGATAAGATAATTTGTCGTAATTCTTAAAGAATTGGGTGGTTTTGACTCGTTTACTCGAGGTGCAGGTCGCATTTCAATACTTTTCCATAGGCTTGCAATGTAAAGGTCACGACTCTGACCTAACCTCAGGTCACAGATCAAAAATTCTGAGATATACAAACGACACATACTGCAGGTACTGTTTTGAAGACTTGATGAGAGGAAATAACTTCGTGAAAAACTCAAGCTCTGACGTGTTTGCAAACTTTTCTGAGGTGGGGTCAACAAACCCGCTCTGGTTACCTGACCTGACCTGACCCGGCATTTTTTTTTTTTTTTTGCTGGGATGTGCGCAATGAGCATTTAGGAAAAGTCACCAAATATGAGCTGAATGTCTCGCGGCGTTTGGCAATTGCACAAGGAAATCCTGAAAGGTCTCCCCGTCCGAAATAGGGTAATTTGTATATGAAGAGTTGCAGATGCCAAACATACCCAGATCTAAGACTGCAGTTCCCAGCGCCGCTGCAACGTTTTTAAAACAAACATACATAGGACATACAAACATGTACATAGGATACATAGGATACATAGGATGACAGGCGAATAACCGCTCACGCAAGGAGCGGAGCTCCGACCCGTCCAAAGTGGCCAACAAAGCAGAGACAGAGGCAGCATCACATCTTCCATCAAAGAACTGGTTTCTGGCTTGGAAGATGAGCTCCATCTTTGCATCCGAGTCGGTGCTGTCAGGAATCAGCTGGTCTAATGGAGTGAGAGTAGTGAGACGACTAGCAATTGTATCAGAGCTGCCTGGTCTTCGTAGCATTTGCACCGATTCTTTTCGATCGGACTCTGAATTCTGTCCCTCCTGCGTATTACTTGAGGCATTGCTATGTAGCTAAGTCTTTGGCAGAGTTTCGTTATCCATGCTTTGCAAACAGTGCCATAACAACACAGTTAATTAATCACCAAGCTTCTTTGCAAGTTCCAATACAGTTGAATCGCACGCGATTTGAGTGCAAAAATCAAGAAAAGTGCCAACTTGTTCTCGTAAAACATTTTGAATATTGACCTAAAAAAAATGAGTAATTTCCAGATAAAATAACGGCGAAATCAGTTTTCGCTTGCCAATAAAACTCACAGATATTGAAGCTCCATTATTAAAGGAACATTTTAGTATATGCCATTCTTGATAAAACTTCTTAGCCACGCAATACCAGCGCAAAATAAAGAGACACTGAAAACACGACCAATCACTCCGATTTACCATAGGAAAATACATAGAAAATGTATGTCTCAACTGCGCCAAATATACAGACAGTTATATACCTACATGTGACGTCATGATTAGCCCGACCAATCAGAAGCAAGTTGTTTTCAGCCACAAATAATTAATTTCTGGACTAACTAGGCATTTTTTTAACAAAGTGATTTTAAATTAAATCATTAAAAATTCTGAGCTTTTTTATTTTACCAAAACATACAGAGCATGCAGATAGGTCCCAACCCTATTGCTTTTGTCAGGCATCTCTGACAATAGATTTTACTTATTCAGCGTTAAGGCTATGAATGCGCCAATTGGCGAATACTGGGAGCACTTTGAAAGCGTAGTGTGAAATTTTGGCAGCACTGGGAAGCAGGAAAAAATGACGCACTTAACAGCGTCAAACAATGACCGTTGGTGACCCAAATTGGCCTCGGCGATAATAAACAGAGATGCACTTTACACTGCCAGAACAGCTCTTTGTTGAATAAAGACACGCCCTGCGCAAAGCGCAGCATCCCTCCTCCCCTCCCCTCCCCTCCCCTCCCCTCCCCTGCCCTCCCCTCCCCTCTCCTCCCCTCTCCTCCCCTCCCCTCCCTCCCCTCCCCTCCCCTCCCCTCCCGTCCCTCCCCTCCCCTCCCCTCCCGTCCCTCCCCTCCCCTCCCCTCCCTTCCCCTCCCGTCCCCCACCCTCCCCTCCCCTCCCCTCCCCTCTCCTCTCCTCCCCTCCCCTCCCCTCCCCTCCCTCCCCTCCCCTCCCCTCTCCTCCCCTCCCCTCCCCTCCCCTCCCCTCCCCTCCCGTCCCCTCCCCTCCCCTCTCCTCCCCTCCCCTCTCCTCCCCTCCCCTCCCCTCCCCTCCCTCCCCTCAGTATCTGACGCGTCTGGCGGGAGGAAAATCGAAGGGGCGCTGTGTCTCATCGATTTGAGTCTGGAGCAGGAGACTGAGAGGGGGGAGCTGCTGGAGTCTGGGGGAGCTGCTGGAGTCTGGGGGAGCTGCTGGAGTCTGGGGGAGCTGCACAGGCTGCACGGGAAGCTAGACGGGAGCTGTTCACATCCGTGGTGTTTCCATCGCTTTAGCATGTTGCAATGTCTATCAAAGTTTGTCGGAAAACTGCTGGTATTTTCATGAATTTTTCCTGAAGTAAGATTTTCCATGAAATTTTCCATGAATAATTTTCCATTTTCCATGAAAAAATCCATTATTTTCCATGAAGTAAGATGGCTTGAAAGAAATGGGATGGTTTCATCAGTGACATTTTCCAATTACAATTTCATTTTCAGAAAAATCCATAGAAAGTTTCTTAGTGTTAATTATGAGTTTATTTCCAAAGAAGATCGTTTCATTTTGGACATGACTCAAACCGAATGGAAACAATTCAGCCATGCTGCATAAATAAAGGAGGTATCTATTTCATATACTCTGCCATTGAAGCTGGGGTGAGCATGTACTTTTTCATGCGCTGGCATTTAGCGAGTCCTGTTGAAGAAAATGTGTGGGAAGTGTCGGAAAAAAATGGTGCCAGGCGACGCCTTTTTATGTAGGTATTCGCAAAAAAAGTCATCCAATTAGTGAAGCGTGTAAAGAACTTGTCCTGATATCTCATGCAAATTCACTTTTGCTCACCTTTGGAGTTTATCCTGTTCTCCACACCACTGTTCGCCTATACCACCACTTCCTCCACTCCTTTCTGAAACCACTTGTCTTCACCCTGGTCGACAATCTTTGGCAGACACTGTCTGGTCGTCACTGGCTATCCGGTATACTGCCAGTAGACTGGTCACTGGCTGTCCGGTACTGCCAGTAGACTGGTCACTGGCTGTCCTTTTACGTCGCTGTCAGAGTGCTGGCTGTCCTGTCCGGACACTTCTGTCCTGTCCGGACACTGTTGTCCCTCCGGACAAATCCTCCGTGCCTGTCCGCCAGCTCAGCAGACAGTACCGATTCCCGACGCGGCGAACCTGCCCGTCTCACGGACACTGCCTTGCCTTGCCCGTCCTAAACACTGCCTCGCTAGTCTCTGCTGCTTTGCCCTCCTGAACACTGCCAGGCTAGCCGCTATCTGTGACGCTGCTTGCCAGACACTCCCCGACTAGCCTCTGCTGCAACACTGCTTGCCAGACACTGCCAGGCTAGTCTCTACTTTGTCCTGCAGACGCTGCCAGGCTAGCCGCTACTGCGTCGCTGCTTTGCCCTCCAGACACTGCCAGGCTAGCCGCTACTGCGCCACCGCCCGCCGGACGCTGCCGGCTCGCCGGCCGCTCTGCCGGACGCTGCCCCGCTGTCGGCGTCGACGATCGTCGTTACCGACGATCCGGCCGCGCCCGCCGACTCGCCGGAGCCTCACCATCGATTGGCTGACGGGGGGGGGTGAGGGGGGGGGGATGAGGGGGTGAGTCATCGTGGGGGGTGGCGCGGAGGGGAGGGGAGGGGGTGAGCACAGGAAGGGTGTGCTAAATCTGTGTTTTGAATATGGAGTTTGGGTGTACGTTGGGTGTTTGTTGAAAAATGAAGCGGAGGTGGATGTTTGTTGAGAGGAGACGGAGTGTACATATATACGTGTATGTGTAATTGTATGTATTTGCTGTATGTATGTGCATGTGTAATGTGGGCTGGGTGTTTTTGTTGCATATGATGTGTGTATGCTGAAAAGAGATCGGCTCTATGTTTGACATGGACTGGGTGTATGTACACACACACCAAATTTGTTATATTTTTGCGCATTTCAAAATTCAAGCAGCAGTTCCATCAGGGTGCCTGTCAAAAGATATTAAGGTCTACAATTTCCATTTCCAGGCTATTTTCATAAAATACGGGTGAATTCTGCCAAAATTACCTCGAGCCAATGTGAGGTAGCATGACACACAAATAACTGAAGCAGGGTACCATGTGCTTTATAAGCTTTATGAGCTTGTTTTATGAAACCCGAACATGTTTTTTGCGTTTAACCCTCGCCGGCACAGGGGGGGGGGGGGTTGATGCAACCCCCCTAAGGTTTTTCGCAAATAACTCGCGTAAAAAGCGGCCGATCGCGACGAAACTTTCAGTACCCTCGCATTGATCAATTTTACACCTACCCTGAAAATTTCATGACCCTGACCCCAATGACCTTTGACCTGTGACCTCTTTTCTGTGACCATGTTTGGCCGAAATTGCGGTTCGGCGCATGTCGGCTCGCATTAGCCGCGCGTTTGCAAGCTTTTCGTGGTTTCAAACGTTCAAACATGTGATTTGATGTTGCTCCCATGCATTAGGGTGGGTGTCAAGGTCACCTGAACGTCAGGTCAGGTCATTGACCTTTGGTGACCTCGGGTGACCTCGGTTCACTTTTTCGTGTTTTACATGTTTCTAGGCTAGTTTTTGGAGCTGAATTCGAATTTAGCAACCATCTGAACATTTACGAAGTAGTTTTGGTGCCTTCGTAACATGTTACGAAGCTGTCCGAGGCGGTTGACACCTACTAGGAATACCCGGTAGGACCCCTACTGGTTGACCTGACCTGACCTGACCCGACCTGGCCTAAATGCATGAAGGCATCATCTCTGATCAAAACTAACACGATATTCGTGATCAGCACCCCGGAAAACCACATAGCAGCCACACTTGACGACTTTCTAACAGGTCCCGATTTTCCCGGTTTTCGGGTCATTGACCTGACCTGGAAGGTCACCCGATGACCTAGGACCTTAAAATTGGGTATCATCGGCTTCCTCTCGTGACGGGCAACACGCTCGTTTTTTCCGCGAAGCTCTAGCTCGATCAGGGGCCAAACGCGAAGGGGGTGTCGTACCAACCTTGTGCCCCCCCCCTTGTGCCGTCGAAGGACTCAAAATGGCCTGTGCCGGCGAGGGTTAAATCAACAATTAGTTACGAGTATCAAGGGCGGCATTTGACACTGCTGTAGGGAGAATACCCCAAAAATGTTTCTCCAAATTCCAAAAATTCATCGGATTGCGATTACTTACGCACTGCTGAGCAGTTAAAAAATTCAAATAAAACTGCTTAGTTTTCGTGTTTTTCTCGAAATACTGCTAAGTATCGTCCATTTTGGGCGTTGCTGGGGGGAAGGGTGCATTTTTCCCAAATGTCCCTTTCCCCTTGATCTTTCTAAAAAGGAAAGCCAAAATCGAGGTAGGAGAGCAGGGGCTGAGATGGTTTAAAAAAGTTTTTGAGGACGCTTACGATTCGACTGGTCGCAATCTCCAGGAGATGACTCAAGAAGTGAAACGTGAAAAACGTTTTCTCTTCCACCTCAAAGTACCACGATGTGTTTTGCATCCTTTTATCACCGCAACGTGAGTTTAAAGACAAGCCGATATATTTCGACTACTTGATAGATCTCAGTGTGCCGAAGTAGGGTAGGGATTTATGGCTGCCTTCTATTGCTTTTTAAATTCTAAATCAAATAACCAGACTGCTGAATTCATATTGTGTGCGTTAGATCACATCTTACGGCCAAATGCGGGGTTTTGTTTTACTATCGTTTCATCTCACTCCGTATTCTCACTAAATCCCTCTGTTTCTCGAAACAGTTCTTAGAAGGATGACAACATTCAGCATCTGAATCACAAGCCATGATTTTTCTGAATCATGGAGGAACCCCCTCAACCCCACCCCACGTGGTATGCCACGCCCAGAGGGCCAAGAACCTTCCTTGTCGTACCGGGCAAGTATTGATTAATGCCCACACTCGCCACCAGGGGCGCTAGCATCGCAACCAGCCGGCGCCCGGCGAAGCTCCATGCTTCCAAACGCTTACTGGGCGAACATGTGATCATCGGGCGGTTAGGAATGTGATTATTGACTTGTAAATGTGACGTGAAATGTGAAAATGTGAAAATGGAAGGTGTGACGGAGCCATGGGAGGCTGCGTGGGACGACAGGCCGCAGCTTGTTTTGGGGCCAGGTGAGTTGAAAAGGGGAGGGGTAAGATAAAGGCTAGGTGACAGGTGTTGCATGGGTAGCTGATATGCCTCTATACTGTGGTGCCAATACAAATATGATTTATTTTTGCCTTTGGTATGATGGGGAGAAAACTTCCTTACGGATATGCCTACAACAAGAAATACCTGGATAGTCATAGTCATGTAACTGGATAGTCATAGTCAGGTTTGAAGTACCTATATGTGTGATATCAGGAATTTCTACATACAAGCTCAGCCTAGTGAAAAACATAAGCCCAAAATTACCTTACCTGTATTCAGCGGGAAACTAAAATCATCATTGCTTACTATTTTTCTATTGGAGCGTACTGTGCGTAACATATTTGTTTGTTTTGTATTTGTTTCAGGGAACAAACAGATCGCGTGCCTCTGTTTGATGAGGAGGAGCTGGTATGTAAATATATTTTATATTATAACGTTTTTATATTATCATATATGGCCACGCAAACAGCAAGGGGTAAATGATATGAAGCCGTGGCTGGTAGTAATGCACCCATCATAGGGTTCAATTATGATGTAACGTCTCATAGATGTTACGTGCAGAGGTGCACAAATAGCCCAGCCTGTCTCCTACACGGTCTCCGATGGCTCCGGTTTGTCTCACCGATTATCCTTAGGTATATCCCAACATATCTATACTTTCAAGTAAAGCTGGTTATTTACAATACAGTTATTAGTATTTACAGGAAGTAAACGCTATTCCTGAAGTGTTTTTATTTCTGAAGCTATCCGCAGATATATCGTCATTTTTTTAAGAAGCCGACAGACATACGGTATGCGCTGATTTGAGCAAAGTGCGAGGCAGGACTTGGTACACCTCCACCTGAAATGCATACTGGTGGTGTATAAAAAGACTAGAGTGAGGCGGTCTGGTTGTTGACTGTGTCTGGAAACACTGGAAAGTCAAGAACTACCCTCATAAAACCACCGGGACGCTCAATTAATTCCTCTCATCCAATGAGGGTTCAGTTCCACATGGACCAGACGGGCGTCCATCTGCCGTCCCATAGCGTCCCTCTCCCGTTTAGTGGGGCAGTTACTACTTGGCGGGCTGAAGGTGAAGTGACGTAACGCTGCAGTGTACGGTGCACATCAGTGTTTCTGTTTAGGAATATGAAACTTTAAGGAGTGTGTAACAAGTTTTTTCCTGGATCAACATTACTTCATTTAGGTAAGAAAACATTATTTGAGGACGATTTTGCAATATTTGCTAATGGGACGAAGCCCATTAAATTGCTATGGAATACCTATCATATTGAGGACCACAAACGTTCAGAAAACGTTTTGACTGTAGGCTTTAAGAAGCGGCTTTAAATCCTTTTATAATCCATCGCTGACTACATCTATACTGCAATCTATACACATTTCACGTGCATCGCTGATCTCTTCGCTAATACAGATCCGTATTCACGAGAGAGGCCGTATTCACGTCGATCATTTCTATTTTTCTGGTCTATTTTTTCTTGCTTAGCAAACCTCAGCTGTCTTGTAAAATTTTCACGACGCATTCATACATTACAGTTTAGAGGCAGATAAATCTGATATTCCTGTTTTCTGCGTGGCTCTGTGAGGTCGGTCCCTGCCATGGATGGTGTGAGACCAATGACCATCCATGCTGCCGATCGTTCGACGCGCTATAGTTTTATTGGGGGTTATATGACCGAAAGACATCGACGGCCGACGGAACTGCCTCGCCTGGCGGGGTCACCAATGTGGAACACGCTGCCGGTTTTTCCGAAGTAAAACTGGAGATTTGCTAGACAAAGTTAGACTAAGTGAAATTAATGTACTTAGCCATATGAAAGCAAATGTTTGACAGAAAGTAAGCGGCCATTTTGTCGCTGCTGGAGACAACTGCCGGAAAACTAACTGCATTCCCGCAACATCCAATTACTCATCGATACGTATCAAATGAAGCAGGGCAGATAACCATATTATTTTTCTTAGGATGTCGGAATATAACAACATGTTAAAATACCAAAAAGGTGCAATATCCTTGTTTATAACACAGCCTTTGTTCCGAGTCTGTGCCTTTGGATGGATCTCATGTGCTTAAAATCTTTAGAAAAATGCACTTAGTATCCATTTGAATTATTACTTATGCCAACATGAATGGTAGAAGAATTGTAATTTGTTGTCAAGTCTAGATGTGTTTTCTCCACTGTCAATGACTGATTTCTTCTTGCTGAGTAATGTTTTGCAACCTATTAATTTCTATGCCAGTGGTGGCTCAAATATTGCTGTTATAGCTATGCAATGTGTAATCTTCAATATTGTTTAAATAAAGTTAGGCAAATTCAACTGAAATCATGACTGTAATATTTGAAACATGTCATCTGGTTGACCTTCATCATACCAACATATAGCCTGGGCAAGGATTATGTCAAAAATGGCAAGGCAAGAGGAAAATAGAACAAGTCAGATTGTATTGCCACTCCTTTAGTCAGAGAATGAGGACAAGTTATAATCAAAAAGCACAGATCACCTTGAAATCTTGAAATCAATGTCAAAGCCTACCTACCTGACAACTTGTATGGTCTCCCTCTTTTTAAAGTAATGCAATGCATTAGATAGGTACATTGCTAGGTGTGAAATTTATGGAGAACTTCACAAACCCCATTACAAATCAGTTTTATAAGCATATGCTTCAAATTGCTATGCTTCCCACACTAACTGAAAGGTTTTTGAGCAAACTCATGAGCAAACTCCATGCCAGCATATCTTGTTATTGAGTAAACATGTTGACTACTTAACTGACCATTCCTTTTTCTATAATCATATTAATTACAATTCTACACAGACCTGTAGACAATTCATGACACATTTTCCACCCACAAAATTATTATATACACAACTGAACACAAAGCCTATGTTTAAAATAATCACATATCTGTTGCATTTTGCTGTATTATATAATACTGAACGAGGCCGGTGTAAATAAATTTTCAAGACCGAGGTCCTTACTGGATTTTTGAACGAGGCCGAAGGCCGAGTTCAAAAATCAGTAAGGACTGAGGTCTTGAAAATTTATCACCGGCCGAGTTTGGTATGTATTTTACTGTATGCCAACGATAAATTTATTTTCTGGACCGAAGCTCTTAGCCGACTTAGGAACGAGACCATCCCAAAATGTTGGCTTTAGTGCATTCTGGTAATGCATTTTTGACCGTGGTCAATTTGCTTACACCAGTTATTACCACACCCCTCTGGCTAATGTATTTGAATAGGCCAGGCATACAGTAAAGGTACCTGTCTATAAAACATGAATAATTTGATGTTGTGAGCCTTGTGCCCAGATGAATGTTTGTGGTATTGGTGTTACAACAAGGAAATTGAAAATTTGTCATGCAGTTTAGGGAAGTTATAGGTACCTAGGTAATGTTCAAAATGAAGTGAGATGCCTTCAATTACTAAATCTCCAGTACATTGAAGAGCCATATATTCTTTTGAAGGAAATTATTAGGTACCTATTTACATTAGAGCTAGGTAGGTAGTTACCTGCATGTTAGCGTCTTTCAATGTTGTTCTTTATCAATCAAAATGAATGGAAAATTAGAAAAAAGTAGAAGTGATCAGATAGGATAGGTAAAGCAATTTCACAATTCATTTGACTTTCAGTTTCAGTTCTCATCAAGCCAATTAGGTTGGGTACCTACCTACTTACCAGCACCTTCATAATCGCTCCCCAAAATGCCCCCTGCCACGAACCTCTTATGAAGAGTTTATAGAAGTGCAGGCTGCAGATTTCCGGCCCATGCAGAGTTTTCATTTCTTTGGCAATTCCTTAACTCCACTTGGAGCTCACAACCTTCTATTACCACACCATCACAAAATATTTTGTGAAAGTCCTTATACACTTTGCTTACACTGCACAAGACACACATCCACAGCACAGTAGGGGAAGGTGGGGTAAGACGGACCAGCTAAGGTTTGAGGCCGCATATCGTGCTACACTGCTCTCGTAATTCATATTATTTATAGTCTTCGGAATGCTCAATCCTTCCTCTGTTGATATGTGTAAAGACTAAATTTCAAATTAAAGACATCTAGGTGGTGGATGCTCTTAAAGAGGGACAAGTCAAAAACTCAGACAAGAAAAAACGTGGGGTAAGACGGACCACCCAGCAGTGCCTGCTATCCGTTCATGTGTGTTACACTTCTGCTCGGTACTCTTGTAAGAAAAAGTAACCAGAATGGTAAAATAACAAAATGAGCCTTTATTCTTTACTCATGGGTGATGGAAGTGCAGCTAAAAGCTGGGAACATGTGTGTTGATTGTCGTTTGGCATGAATGTATGCTAACTGAGCACTTGCATGCATGGCTCACATGCAACAAAGACTCCTTCCTGAAAAATTAGCTTACTTAAACTTGTGTCAATGTTTTGGAAAAGAACTTTCAATATGCAGGGTACAATGGACCACCACAGGGTAAGATGGACCACAGTGGTCCGTCTTGCCCCAAATCTAAATGCTGTCATTATCATGACGTATATGTCAAATAGCCCAACATTGCAAAACCTTGCCTTTCCTAAAGTGTGACTATAACTAAGTTTATAACTTTGTTCTTCACAGTTAAGTGCAAAATAGAAACTAATCATGCAAGAAAGGCGCCGTAATTGAATCACCCGTAGACCTCTTATATTAGATCGGTTTGACGAAAAACAACATTTTTCTCAATAACTCAAAAGCTATGCATCCTAGCAGCATGAGCTCAAGGTGGCCATTGTTACGAAGGAAAACAAACATAGTGAGTGCATAAAGCAATAGATACCAGCAGCGGTTCAGCCGGGAGGGCTGGTGGTCCGTCTTGCCCCGCTGGGCCGTCTTACCCCACCTTCCCCTACAGCAACTGAAGCAAGCTGTTCACTGTTACAATTATCTTTCAAATTCAACTGACACCTATAGCTGGTTACCACGCAACGCGCTAGCAAATGGCGTCAGCTTGTCCCACGAATGGCGGTTGCTATGGAAACCAGCTGACGAAACTTTACCAGAACCCATTTTCGAACAGGAGTTTTGTTTAAACTGATAGGCGCCCCAAGATTTTGTGCGCCGTTTTTCGAAACATGCCCACCACTTTCGCAGTTTTTCATCCTACATTTTACCTACACGGTGTCTCATGAGACACAATGTTAATCCAATGGAAACTGTCTCGTGGGTGTCTCATGGAGGAGATTTGTAGGAACTGTTTTTGAAGACACGTAAAGAAATGTAATGACCAAATGCCGTTGACAGCTGATTGTACCGAACAATTGCTACCAGTCAGCTGTTTTTATAGTCATTTTTGTACAGAAAACACAAACTGAAATCTGTCTCGCGGCTACCCTCTTCGGCTCTTTTCTGTCTCCTACATTGTAGGCAAGTAGGAAGGTTTGTGCACCTCTGGTTACGTGTTTCTTTGCGACACAATGCTCGCTAAAATCGCGTATGATTACATGTAAATTTTGTTTATTAGAATTGTGTAAAATTACATGTTGACAAATCAATGAATAAATAGTGTAGCGGGGTGTTGGGCTACTGATCAGTGTGTGTGCGAGGCTGGTCATTCACTGGCGGGCACATAGACTGCTACACACAGTACTGCAGCGGCATGGGTCACAGGGTTGGTGGGCATTCACGGTGGGATATTAAAAGGTTGCCTGATGTTTCTCTCTGCCTACGCTCCCTTCTGTTATATTCTAACGAAATCTCAAAAATGTCTATCAATCAATGTTCCAGCGAAATCTCACAATTGTGCGATTATTGTTCTTAAGTTATCCCCTGAGTTGAGGGTGCCTCCTCCCACTGGATATAACTCATTCACGCTCTCACCATTAATTCTTCATTCACACGGTCACTCATTCATTCTTCCATGCATCGTAAAAATATTTCAGGTGGCAAACCTGTCCCTCCCCTTTCATTGGCTTCTCATCCCTTCCTTAATCCTATTGCTTGGACATTCGCTAGAACCGTGTACGCCTTCAAGGAACAAACTGATAATAAGGGCAATTATCTCACCAGCCCGTCATTCAATCAGAAACCCACAATTAGCACGACCGACTTCAAATAAGGTAACCCAACAAAATAAGGCAAATATTTTAGTTAACAATGTTTCATTCCCATAAAAAAAATTATCAGTAGGCAACTGCAACCCATGCCCTGTTCCCAATACCTAAGTAAGTGCGAGAGTCGCGTTGGCAGGCATATCACTCACAGGGGAGCGACATGCATAGACTTACGGCCTCGCTGTCTGAGTCAAAGTCGGGTATTCTAGTCTCATTGGGAAAATGTGGGGTCCCATTATCCTTACGGCTCACAGACTGAAATCAAGCTAGCATTTGACCACGAGTACGAAATATAATGAAGATTTAAAATGCATAGGTGCGAATTGGTTAATAATTAAAATTTAAATTTTCATTTAATATTCACCATCGAACAGATATCGTTGTACATATTAACGCTAAATTATTAATTTTAAACTAGCCTTTCAATTTACTCTGTCACTCTCTCCCATCTAGATAACACCTTATTGCGTGACGTCATCCACTTTCCACCATAAGGTGCCGCACGGTAGCGTCGGTGTAGCATGCGCAGTATTCATAATAATCCAATTCCGACCTACCGCCGCTCACTCGGAGCCGGAATCAGCCCGACCCCGTCTCTCCCTTTTGTTGACGGCGCGAGGGGTACCAGCGAACCATTAGTGAGCCAGGTCCGGCTGCTGCCGGCGGCCTCCGAGACTGTCCACCGGCCCGCGACACTGTCCGCTGACCCCAGTTCATGGGCGCACCTCCGCTTGGTAGCTATAAATATCTTCTTCCGATCGCTCGTTGTTATCGGTGCTGAGAAGTGAAAGAGAGAGAGAGAGAGGGAGAGAGAGAGAGAGAGAGGGAGAGAGCGAGAGAGAGAGAAAGAGAGAGGGAGAGAGAGAGAGAGAGAGGGAGAGAGAGAGAGAGAGAGAGAGAGAGAGAAAGAGAAAGAAAGAGAAAGAAAGAGAGAATTATAGCTAGTAGACCAGCACCCAACAGATCATACACCAATAGGGCTTCATACCGATTGACCGACGCGACGGACCGGTTTATACATAAATCGCCGTGTTTATTTGCAACATGACCAAACGTCACTGATTAACTGCTAACAAATTTAAGGGATAAGATAATTATTAACCTTTCCAACCAAATTTATAATTTCACTTTAAATTTGATCAAACTTGTTCTTACTAATTACTCATGACGTTGGATAAAATTGGTTCATTACGATAGGGTAGGGGAAAGTGGGGTAAGACGGGCACCTTAACTTTGGAGCCATTTTTCGGCCGGTTAGAAACATCATAGAAACGGGAAACTGGGTGAAAACCTTTTTCAGACATTTTACTTTCATTTGCCAGAAGATGAGACTTAGACCTGATTCAACAAATAAACTGCAGCTATTTTTGCAAAACCTTGCAAAAACCCGTCTTACCCCACCCCATGGGGTAAGACGGTCACATGGGTAGGGCAAGACGGCCAGCTTCTTTCACCGATCAGCGCAGCTCGCAACAAATGCCCGAGATTAGCCGCATTTATACAGTCGCTCGTTGGTCTCAAGTGCTTCGGAAATGGCAGTATACGAGATTCGTGCAGAAGGCGTATGCTCCTATATAGGCCCTAGTTCAGAAGCCATGTAGAACCGTTTTTCACATTCATTATTCGAGAATAAACTGTGCCGAAGGAATATTGCTAACATGTCTGTGAGTATCGGAATCGAACATATTCTTATTAGAAATGCTTCTTTTTTCCTACAGCAACAAAAATATTTTCACCATTACAGACCCATTGGGTTCATAGTTGCCCGTCTTACCCCAAACTCAATGTCAGAAGTTCAGCACGATTTTTCGCTGTGGACAATTTGATGCAGACAAAGCAAATCCGCCGTAAATGAACACTGTTGGCATATGAGTGTACCACAAGTGATTGCGAGTTTTTAACTCTATAGTGCTGTACACAAAAGCTTGCACAATACATTATGGATGTTTTCAATGAAATGAGTGTTTTAAAGAAATCAAAATAAAAGATTATCGACTGAACACAAATTCACCAGACTTGAATGGTGGTGTGTAGTGGGAAAGGCAATTCTGGTCCTAACTTTTCTTGCTCGTAGCGCTATTGGTTTGGTCTGCAGAAGGGGTGCCCGTCTTACCTACCCTGACCGTCTTACCCCACTTTCCCCTAAGCTAATTGACCACAAATATAATATTGTTTTCAATGTGTTGATCGTACGTAAAATGCTACATCGGAACCCGTTTCGCTACTCTGTATCCTACATGAATCCACCCGTAGTCAGGGTGGTGACGTCATCAATCCGGCTCGGTGTCCAGCGGCCCGCACTCCCTTCACACCGCGCCGGCCGCCATTTGCGGGCGCCCCCGCGCCGAGCGGGCCGGCCGGCGTCTGTGCGCCGCCGCCTGGCCGGAGCGCCCCCTCCCCCCTGCGTGTGCTTCCCCCACTACGCATTCCGAGGGGTGAATCGGCGCGGCGGCTGGCCGTCAAAACATGGGACCGGCAGCGCGGCCGCCGAGCGAGAGACGGTCACTGGGGCGCTGGAGCCCATTACTTGTCAGTGAAGAGCACTATCCTTTGTCGGCTGTTGGTGATCGCAATTGCTATCAGTGACCTAATTAAGTCATACGTCATAATCGTTCGTGGCGTGAAAAGATGATTTAAATCGTATGCAAGAACAGCAACACGATAAATGTTAGATGCATGCTAGCCGAAGTAAATAATTTAACATTTATATTCCTGCGAGAGAAAAGTACCGATGTTCATTATAACAGACAAGCGTCGTTTTCCATTTCATTCAAATTCTGGTTATTTCTAGATACAAAATGACACCAGCGATTGACATTAAGCTAAAGAAGAAGAACAACAACAAAACATATTTATGCTTTCGGAAACGAAGAATAATCACAATGGATGCGTTAAATTAACCAGCAACCGTTCATTAACAAGGACCAAATCATGAATTTATCAGCCTGCGTGCCCAATTCTATAGTCGGTTGCTAAGGATAAGAAATGAACCAATAGCTCAGGCCTACAAAGAGCTGATGAATTGGTGTCGCTCTCTAATGTTTGCCGGGAATAACTCGATCAACTGCTGGAAGTTCCTAATGAATATCGTCGTCAATGTATACCAAAGGTAGCGAAAACATTATCTCCTAACAAATGATTCTGGGAAAAAAAGCGTTTAATAAAACAGTGCAAAGAGATGCCACCTAAATACGCAGTGTCAGATTCGTGTTTCGCTGTCGCGCTCGCGGCTTCCCCGTGACATTCCTGGGTTTCTCGTCATATTGATCCATCATCAACACATCCTCATCAAAATGTGTTTACATTTTACTACGCTATGTATTTACAATTGAAAGAAACCAGGACAGACCAAAGTTTAATAAATGTAATTCCTACGCGATAACTAGGACAGCTTGTCGTTAAAAGATATGTTCAGCGCGAAAAGCCAGACAGTTTCGCCGATTAAATTGCCAACCTTTCCTTCATGATTCACAATATCCAAACATGGCTAGTGGCTACCCAATTATAAGCATTTATGAAAATTATTGTGGTCGACAATTTACAGAATCAGACAGCAGATAGCGCAGCTTCCGTTGAATACACCCCCCTTTTTGTTTAACATTTTAAACATCCTAAATAAATCCCCTAACTGTGCCCAGACCAATTATTAGAAGGAACCTTTTTTTTGAGAGAAACATCAGTGGGTCGGAACTGGGCAAAAGGACAGAAAGGTTAGCAGCCCAGCGCCCGACCAGATCCTGTCCAAACCTTGATCTGATGGTGAGGTTGCAGCTAGCCGGCTGATGTTGGCTGCTGAAGCTGTTGGTGACTCAAGGTTGCCGGCCATCGGGTCCTGCTGTCGCCGCTCGGTCCTCCTCTAGCCGCTGTTCTGACTCGTCCCCGGGTAGAACTGTGCTGTAGCGCCGTCCGGCCGACGGGCCGTGCGGCCGGTTAGGGCCGCCCGGGCCCAGCCGACGCCTTGGCCCGTCTCTGCTGAATCCTCAACCCTGACTGTCCTCCTGTATTGCAGGGCCGTCCGGCCACACGGGCCGTCCGGCCCGGCCGGCCTCCTGCCGTCGATGGTCAACTCTCCAGCCAGACTCCAACTCCCGACTGTCCTCTTCTCTCCCCCTGGCCTCCTTCTCCCTCGGCTCCCCAGTGCAGCTGCCTCATGGCTGGCAGAGGCGTCCTCAGGTACTGGTGTTCGTCCTGGTTCTCCTGCTGTCTCCTCCTTCTCCTCCTGCCGCCGCCTCTGCGCCCGGGTTGTTTTGACGGCCGGGTCCCCTCTCGCCCCGGCCGTACCCTTTTGGTCCGGCGTGGCCCGGGGCTGTTTGCCGGCGCGGCGGTGCGGTGACGCCAGCGCCGGCGCCCAAACCCCGGTGCACACGCCGTCGTCGCCATGAGAGAATGTTGGAAAATATGCTAAAATGTAACGCCTGCGTTACATTTTATTGGCCTCTTTTTTTAGTCGCGCCCCCGCGACTACGAGATGTTGATTCGTCGAGGGGTACGACAGGCCAGTGGTCTTGCAATGCTGGCAGCTGGATGGCACTTGCTGCTGCACTTTGATGACCTGGATGACGCTGGTTCCCGTCTTGTGTTGGCTGCTACAGAGATGACGCTGGCTGCTCGGTAAGGTAGGTCGTGGCTGAATCTGTACAAAGGTGAAGGATCAAGGAACTTGACGAAAGAAAGGACATTGGTCTGGGCACCTTTCCCTAAAACACTTGATTCCTGATTACCTGCTGTCCTGGATGAACCTAGAGACCTGGAGCTACACAAAATACATACGCGTTACACACAGACATTCAAAACGACACAAACATTTGCGCCCGTAATCATACAATTTGTTCCTGAACATTAAGAATCCGAAGCCTTCAATGAAACAGTGAAAACTCGCCCACTAGCACTTAACCAGCTCAATGCCTAGCCATTTAGGCACCGCAAAATAATGTTCACGTCAAGTCCGGTTACAAATGAAGCCCATGGTGGGAGTCCCACCACCGGACCACACCATGGAGCAGTCCTGTTTCACTCTGCCCGACGGAGGCTTTCCCCTGCGGTCATCACGAGAAGTTGTGCCGGGCCACCCTGGCCAGTCCGGCCCCGGCTGCGCCTCGGCGCCTGGTGTTCCTTCGTCTCCAGTTGGCGTCTGGCGAGCGTGCCAACTCTGCGGCTTGCTCGGAGAGAGGGCCCGGCACCGCCGTCAGAGCTGACCGGCACCGGCTTCCCTTTCCTCTCCTTCGGCCGGCACGGCCACTAGCCCCGAATTCCTCCGGCTGGTGACTGCCCGGTCCGTACCTGTATATGAATAAACGGGGAGGGGTGTACCGGAACAGAGACTGACGATGACGGTCCAGCTCTTCGACGTCGCTCTGCTGCGTTACCTTCCCCCTTTTGATCTCGTCTTGTGTTTTCTCCTTCCTCCGACCTCCTTCCAGTATTGGTTTGAGGTGATGTAGTCCGACGGGTCTCCCGTTGTCAGAGCCGAACCATGTCAGCTTCGGCTCCGTGGCCAACGTCAGCGGGCCACTGAATTGACCAGCGACCCGTCTCCGACAGCCTGAGGTCGTTCCGCGTCTTCAATGCATCTCCGTCACACCCAGGTAGTGGTTTCAACAATTTCTTCCTTCTTCCTCGAGTTCTTGCGTTTCTCCTGCTCTTCTTTGACGGTGCATCTAGCCTCGTTCAAAAATTCATTTATAAAAAGTAAATTGCAAGTCGTCTCAACAATCTCAGCCGGCCATCAACAGAATAGATCCGATACTTCAATCACCTAAGCCAGCCGACCTCCATTCTGACACCGCTGTAAAAGTGCCTTTAAACAATTCATGTAAGTTTTCAACAGTTTCCTGGACACATGCTTAATCCGTCAACATCTTCAGACGTCCAGTAGCAGTCCATACCACATATCTATGTACTACATTCACGAGCAAAAGCAGCCACCATCGATTCTCATGTCGTTGCAAAATGTCACTTTTTCTAATTTTAAGGTTTTCAACATCTTCCTGGACAACAAATGTTCGATCCTTCAACATCTTCAGACCTGAAAGAGCTGTGAGCATCCGCATGCCGCGGGATACACACATGTCATGCCTGAAACTCCTCTGGAACTCTTCTCCGGTGATTTTCTACGACACGACTTCATCGGTTCGGCTATGCATGCCAGCCTGCCAACTTCATGCCCCCAGGATATGGCCACCCCCCACGTTGGGCGCCAATTTGTGTAGCGGGGTGTTGGGCTACTGATCAGTGTGTGTGCGAGGCTGGTCATTCACTGGCGGGCACATAGACTGCTACACACAGTACTGCAGCGGCATGGGTCACAGGGTTGGTGGGCATTCACGGTGGGATATTAAAAGGTTGCCTGATGTTTCTCTCTGCCTACGCTCCCTTCTGTTATATTCTAACGAAATCTCAAAAATGTCTATCAATCAATGTTCCAGCGAAATCTCACAATTGTGCGATTATTGTTCTTAAGTTATCCCCTGAGTTGAGGGTGCCTCCTCCCACTGGATATAACTCATTCACGCTCTCACCATTAATTCTTCATTCACACGGTCACTCATTCATTCTTCCATGCATCGTAAAAATATTTCAGGTGGCAAACCTGTCCCTCCCCTTTCATTGGCTTCTCATCCCTTCCTTAATCCTATTGCTTGGACATTCGCTAGAACCGTGTACGCCTTCAAGGAACAAACTGATAATAAGGGCAATTATCTCACCAGCCCGTCATTCAATCAGAAACCCACAATTAGCACGACCGACTTCAAATAAGGTAACCCAACAAAATAAGGCAAATATTTTAGTTAACAATGTTTCATTCCCATAAAAAAAATTATCAGTAGGCGACTGCAACCCATGCCCTGTTCCCAATACCTAAGTAAGTGCGAGAGTCGCGTTGGCAGGCATATCACTCACAGGGGAGCGACATGCATAGACTTACGGCCTCGCTGTCTGAGTCAAAGTCGGGTATTCTAGTCTCATTGGGAAAATGTGGGGTCCCATTATCCTTACGGCTCACAGACTGAAATCAAGCTAGCATTTGACCACGAGTACGAAATATAATGAAGATTTAAAATGCATAGGTGCGAATTGGTTAATAATTAAAATTTAAATTTTCATTTAATATTCACCATCGAACAGATATCGTTGTACATATTAACGCTAAATTATTAATTTTAAACTAGCCTTTCAATTTACTCTGTCACTCTCTCCCATCTAGATAACACCTTATTGCGTGACGTCATCCACTTTCCACCATAAGGTGCCGCACGGTAGCGTCGGTGTAGCATGCGCAGTATTCATAATAATCCAATTCCGACCTACCGCCGCTCACTCGGAGCCGGAATCAGCCCGACCCCGTCTCTCCCTTTTGTTGACGGCGCGAGGGGTACCAGCGAACCATTAGTGAGCCAGGTCCGGCTGCTGCCGGCGGCCTCCGAGACTGTCCACCGGCCCGCGACACTGTCCGCTGACCCCAGTTCATGGGCGCACCTCCGCTTGGTAGCTATAAATATCTTCTTCCGATCGCTCGTTGTTATCGGTGCTGAGAAGTGAAAGAGAGAGAGAGAGAGGGAGAGAGAGAGAGAGAGAGGGAGAGAGCGAGAGAGAGAGAAAGAGAGAGGGAGAGAGAGAGAGAGAGAGGGAGAGAGAGAGAGAGAGAGAGAGAGAGAGAAAGAGAAAGAAAGAGAAAGAAAGAGAGAATTATAGCTAGTAGACCAGCACCCAACAGATCATACACCAATAGGGCTTCATACCGATTGACCGACGCGACGGACCGGTTTATACATAAATCGCCGTGTTTATTTGCAACATGACCAAACGTCACTGATTAACTGCTAACAAATTTAAGGGATAAGATAATTATTAACCTTTCCAACCAAATTTATAATTTCACTTTAAATTTGATCAAACTTGTTCTTACTAATTACTCAT
Source organism: Amphibalanus amphitrite (assembly GCF_019059575.1). Lineage (NCBI taxonomy): Eukaryota > Metazoa > Arthropoda > Thecostraca > Balanomorpha > Balanidae > Amphibalanus > Amphibalanus amphitrite. The sequence goes on along the minus strand of NW_024883493.1, from coordinate 2,919 downwards.
GACGTTGGATAAAATTGGTTCATTACGATAGGGTAAGCTAATTGACCACAAATATAATATTGTTTTCAATGTGTTGATCGTACGTAAAATGCTACATCGGAACCCGTTTCGCTACTCTGTATCCTACATGAATCCACCCGTAGTCAGGGTGGTGACGTCATCAATCCGGCTCGGTGTCCAGCGGCCCGCACTCCCTTCACACCGCGCCGGCCGCCATTTGCGGGCGCCCCCGCGCCGAGCGGGCCGGCCGGCGTCTGTGCGCCGCCGCCTGGCCGGAGCGCCCCCTCCCCCCTGCGTGTGCTTCCCCCACTACGCATTCCGAGGGGTGAATCGGCGCGGCGGCTGGCCGTCAAAACATGGGACCGGCAGCGCGGCCGCCGAGCGAGAGACGGTCACTGGGGCGCTGGAGCCCATTACTTGTCAGTGAAGAGCACTATCCTTTGTCGGCTGTTGGTGATCGCAATTGCTATCAGTGACCTAATTAAGTCATACGTCATAATCGTTCGTGGCGTGAAAAGATGATTTAAATCGTATGCAAGAACAGCAACACGATAAATGTTAGATGCATGCTAGCCGAAGTAAATAATTTAACATTTATATTCCTGCGAGAGAAAAGTACCGATGTTCATTATAACAGACAAGCGTCGTTTTCCATTTCATTCAAATTCTGGTTATTTCTAGATACAAAATGACACCAGCGATTGACATTAAGCTAAAGAAGAAGAACAACAACAAAACATATTTATGCTTTCGGAAACGAAGAATAATCACAATGGATGCGTTAAATTAACCAGCAACCGTTCATTAACAAGGACCAAATCATGAATTTATCAGCCTGCGTGCCCAATTCTATAGTCGGTTGCTAAGGATAAGAAATGAACCAATAGCTCAGGCCTACAAAGAGCTGATGAATTGGTGTCGCTCTCTAATGTTTGCCGGGAATAACTCGATCAACTGCTGGAAGTTCCTAATGAATATCGTCGTCAATGTATACCAAAGGTAGCGAAAACATTATCTCCTAACAAATGATTCTGGGAAAAAAAGCGTTTAATAAAACAGTGCAAAGAGATGCCACCTAAATACGCAGTGTCAGATTCGTGTTTCGCTGTCGCGCTCGCGGCTTCCCCGTGACATTCCTGGGTTTCTCGTCATATTGATCCATCATCAACACATCCTCATCAAAATGTGTTTACATTTTACTACGCTATGTATTTACAATTGAAAGAAACCAGGACAGACCAAAGTTTAATAAATGTAATTCCTACGCGATAACTAGGACAGCTTGTCGTTAAAAGATATGTTCAGCGCGAAAAGCCAGACAGTTTCGCCGATTAAATTGCCAACCTTTCCTTCATGATTCACAATATCCAAACATGGCTAGTGGCTACCCAATTATAAGCATTTATGAAAATTATTGTGGTCGACAATTTACAGAATCAGACAGCAGATAGCGCAGCTTCCGTTGAATACACCCCCCTTTTTGTTTAACATTTTAAACATCCTAAATAAATCCCCTAACTGTGCCCAGACCAATTATTAGAAGGAACCTTTTTTTTGAGAGAAACATCAGTGGGTCGGAACTGGGCAAAAGGACAGAAAGGTTAGCAGCCCAGCGCCCGACCAGATCCTGTCCAAACCTTGATCTGATGGTGAGGTTGCAGCTAGCCGGCTGATGTTGGCTGCTGAAGCTGTTGGTGACTCAAGGTTGCCGGCCATCGGGTCCTGCTGTCGCCGCTCGGTCCTCCTCTAGCCGCTGTTCTGACTCGTCCCCGGGTAGAACTGTGCTGTAGCGCCGTCCGGCCGACGGGCCGTGCGGCCGGTTAGGGCCGCCCGGGCCCAGCCGACGCCTTGGCCCGTCTCTGCTGAATCCTCAACCCTGACTGTCCTCCTGTATTGCAGGGCCGTCCGGCCACACGGGCCGTCCGGCCCGGCCGGCCTCCTGCCGTCGATGGTCAACTCTCCAGCCAGACTCCAACTCCCGACTGTCCTCTTCTCTCCCCCTGGCCTCCTTCTCCCTCGGCTCCCCAGTGCAGCTGCCTCATGGCTGGCAGAGGCGTCCTCAGGTACTGGTGTTCGTCCTGGTTCTCCTGCTGTCTCCTCCTTCTCCTCCTGCCGCCGCCTCTGCGCCCGGGTTGTTTTGACGGCCGGGTCCCCTCTCGCCCCGGCCGTACCCTTTTGGTCCGGCGTGGCCCGGGGCTGTTTGCCGGCGCGGCGGTGCGGTGACGCCAGCGCCGGCGCCCAAACCCCGGTGCACACGCCGTCGTCGCCATGAGAGAATGTTGGAAAATATGCTAAAATGTAACGCCTGCGTTACAATAGCAAACTATTTACACATGCTACAGCGTTATATATATATTTCATAGACTAAACACTGTTCATATAAGGACATGACATACCTTTTCTTTCAGTCTGTCAGGCCAAGAGGACCGAAAAGGTTAGTTTCTCTCATTTTTTGTGGAATGTTTTGCGACATTCAACAATTGCTGGGAAATTCCGAAAAGGTCGCATTTTTAAATGGAATTCGAATCCGGCGGAAAATGTAACTTCTCAGTCTAAAGTGCAAATGTAACGTAGGTAACGTCAAAGTGCCTTCAAACGTCAAAGACTTCAAATCTAAAAGGTAGCATCAAGCCAATCTAATGAGTTGATCATATGACTGAGCGTTAATGACTTGATGGGGTATGCGATAAATGTTAACTTTAACTGTAGGCTCATTGTCATGAAAACGTTAAGATTTCGAACATCGGACTATTTATAAGATTTAAAAAAGGCCTCATTATTCAAATAGGTGTACAAAATGTGTATAAAAATTAATAAGTCTCTCTCTCTCTCTCTCTCTCTCTCTCTCTCTCTCTCTCTCCTCTCTCTCTCTCTCTCTCCTCTCTCCTCTTCTCCTCTCTCTCTCTCTCTCTCCTATCT